>NC_143487.1:57650054-57796454 GCF_027475165.1 Benincasa hispida | reverse complement strand
CACTGTACAATCCTTTTAGCCCTCTTAACTTCCATGGCAACCAAATCCAGAGTAAAACAAGACAACCTATCAAACTCCTGATCATACTCTTCAACTGATATCCGACCCTACTTCAGATCCTAGAACTCCTGCTCTTTAGCATTCTTCAGACTGAAAGAGAAGTACTTTAGATAAAATCGTTCTTTGAATTGCTACCTAGTTATTGCTCCAGCTTTAACACCAATCATCCTTTCAGTGGACTTCACCAGATGGCAGCATTATCTGTGAGTAAGAAAACCGCACACTATTCCTTTTAGTCTTCTAGGCACTTCATGTATCGAAAGATCGACTCTATGGAAGACAACTACAATTCTGCCCTGGTAGATTCCTTCAGTTACCCATTAAACGTGCGGGGATTATACTTTCGAAAATCCCTCAGATACTTAGCCTCCATGGACAGATCCTGCAAATTCTACTGTGGAACAGGGTCTTGAGGAGCAGGAACCTCCTAAGGCGGTTCTCGTTGAGCTAACACCTCCTCCACTATCTTCTTAAACCTTTCCTCTAGCTGAGTCAACATTGTAGCAAGGTCAGCTTGGGTGATGGGTGCATTAGAAGGTGGATGTACCGATATCTATTCCTCATTATCTACGATGTTCTTAAAGGAACTCTTATCAAAAAGAACCTTTGAGCGGAAGCAAGATCGTTCTAAATTCATTGTGATAGAAATACAACATTCACAAACATACAAATAAGTTATGCATTTAAGAAAAAATTACGACATGCTACCAATAAATAAATACAAAGGAACGAGAGATTCATCTTTGAAGAACTCTTCTTCTGTCTTTTTCTCGCTCTTGTTTGGATCAACACCATTCACTGTCGCTGTGAACATCTACCCGATTCTCTCGCTGTCGCTCAACAAACGACCAGTATTCTCCATGAACAAGCAACAACTGGGACACCACTACTCAGTGACCTTGGTATTCTTGGAGTGAGAATCCAGGAGGTGTGGGCTCTATTGGATTTGGTAGAGGGAAGGAAGAATGAACGATCGCACTCAACGACTAAGCAAGTGGGAGAAGTTTAGAGTCTATCGTATAGACTTGTGCTTGATCATTTAGAAAAGGTGCACGATCGTCTAGGTAATGAGGCTTGATCGTTTACACAACCGTTTAGTGAATCTCGCTCAGGCACACGATCGTTTAGTAAAAGCGATACGATCGTTTAGACAAATGCGTGTTTACATGATCGTTTAGTCAACACTTGAAGCTGTCATGTAGGCTCTCGTGAGCTAATCGATAGGCAGTGTACAACCGATGAAGCGAAACTCAGATTCTTTTCCAAAATGAAAACAATTTTCATTTTATCCTTTCAGTTATGAAAACTGAATGCAATCTTCCACTTTCACGCACGGTTATGGAGAAACCACCAACAATTATCTCATAATTATTTTTAAATATAAATAAATATAATAACTAACTTATCATATTATATTTATAACATATAGTTTTAATATCACATCATATGCAACATTTAAACCATAGTCTTTTTTCTCCTTTACTTGATATAAATCATATTTACATCATTTTCCTCCAATTAATATATCTCATACATCATGTCAACTATATCATATATAATTGAACCAGTTTAGTCATATCATATATAATCGAACCAATTTAGTCATATCATATATAATCAAACTCCTTCTTGTCAATTTGAACACTTTAAACTGACCCAAAAAACTGATTCTCAACTTGAATCCATTGAGCTACCAAGGGGACCTTATGAACCTGTAGCTTAAAGCTCCAACGGTACGTGAATAACTGACTAAACTCTTTAGCTACAAGATCCACCATCTGTTAACTGTCAGGCACTCCACTAAAGCTTGATAGCTGCACTCTTCTAACCACAAATATATTTATGTGTCTATCGGATATAACCAGTCAACAGTACGATAGCCCTTCACATATGCTCATAAGTACACCTGGGCCAATTTACCGTTTTGCCCCTGTAATTATATCTAACTCCTTAAGTACCATTGATCCCTCTAATGAACAATACATCATAGTCCTACTATGAGTGGACATCTTTCGAGCCATGAAAAGGTGTGTGGCGCCACATCGTTCAAGCCCCAGAATCAGCCCTTAAGGGAGCAATCTATCTACTTACCCTGATTCGGAGAAGAAGTGAATTCCATCTTGTGTAGTTGAGTTTCTAGCTCCCTAATCAGGCAAATTCCCAAAGTGGTAGGTTTGAGTCGACAATCTTGCCACTCGCACCCATGCAAATCAAAGGACCGCCCTTAAAGGCAAGAGTTCCCAACTCACTCAGGATTAAGGTCATGTTACCTATGGTCATCCTAGTAAAGTGAAGTCTCTGTCATGAACGGCGTTACATAACGAAAGTAAACACTTCGTGATTCGGTCTTATACAAACTCCTTTATATAGGACACCCCTGCCCGCATACCTTCACATGAATTATCAGGATTAAACCATTTGTAGCACGTCACGACACTTGTAACTATCTACAAAGCGGACCACATCCGTAGTGTCACCAGGATAAGATTTCCTTCCTATATCCATATACTACAGACCATTTTGGTTATCACTTAAGGCATGATCCATTTATATGTCTCCACATACATGCTTAAGTTACAATGACGACCAAGGATCTTAATTTATTGGTTTGTGGTAAAGCAAATAAAACATCTCATGTTTCATAGACACAGTGAAGAAAATATCTTATATTATTACATAACAAGCGTTTGTTCAATACAGGTGTTTACAAACTACAGGTCCTAACAAGAGTTTAGGGCATCAACCCCAACAATTCTCAACGGAGGGGTCTCGTCTACCCCTCCTACCACCCGTCCTTCCTCCTCGACCACCCCTTCGTGCACTTCGTGATGGCGGTATTTCTTATCATTCACAGTCAACCTAATTAACTTCTCAGTCAAAATAAATAGTCTAGAATCAACCTTAGAGAAAGCAAGCAATGTCATGCATATACAAATTCTAAAACACCTTAACTAGGAACATACCTAGCGAGGACGGGGGAATCGTAGTTAGCCATAAGGGACACAAAACCAAGACTTACATTGTAAGTCAGTCTTCAGAACTTAACTTAGGCTTAGCTACCAATTGTAACGATTCGACCTTTTGAGTACTCAAACAAGGACCGTTACGACATAATGCACATTTTCATTCAAAATTTTAACCGTCATAAATTCAGTGAAAACAAAAAAACCATTTCAAATTGAAACGTTAAATCAATAATAGCTCAATAGTCAAAACATTTTGTTGGGATCCCAAATAAAAATTCATAAAGAAAATCAAAATAGTAATAATAATTCAAAAACTAATTAAAAAAACTTTTCAAATGCAGATAAAATAAGTAATAAGACGTCTATTTAAAATAAATGAAAGAAACATAAACAGTGTGGAAACGTTTTTCTATTGTCCCGTATGGCTCTATCTTGGGTCCCTTTTATCCCTCACTGGTCCATTCCTATTATTACCTGAAAACATAAGAGAGGAAATGATGAGTATAACAATACTCAGTAAGTGACCCGCTATTGGGCCCTCTAGGTTACCTGTTAGCTAGTTTATCTAGGCACTGGTGTACACCCATCATATCAACCATAGTGATCCTAAAGGAGCACGCATAAGTAATAGTGTGTAATTCGAATGTCCACCAATCAGTTACAGACATGAACCCGAAGGAATATGAATCAGTCATAATGTGCACATATATAGTCGTGTTGTTGGGGTTGATGCCCTAAATCTCGTAGGGTTCTGTAGTTTGTAAGCATTTGTATGAACAAACATTTGGTGATTTATAATATAAGATATTTTATTCACTTATGTCTATGTGAGATATTTTAGTTGCATTAACCACAAACCAATAAACTAAGATCCTTGGTTATCGTGGTAACTTAAGCATGTATGTAGAGATATACAAGTTGATCGTGCTTTAAATGATAATGTAAATGGTCTGTAGTATATAGATAAAGGAGGGAAACCTTATCCTAGTGACATTACGGGTGTGGCCCGCTTTGTAGGTGTTACAAGTGTTATAAAGTGCTACAAATGGTCTGATCCTGACAATTCATGTATTAGACATGCGAGCGTGGATGCTCTATACAAAGGAGTTTGTATAAAATTGGACCACGAAATTTTAGTCTCGTTATATAATGTTGTTCATGATAGAGACTTTCATTTCACTAGGATGACCATAGGTAACACGACCTTAATCCTGAGTGACTTGGGAACTCCTGCCTATGAGGGCAATCCTTTGATTTGTATGGGTGCGAGTGGCCAGATCGCCGACTCAAACCTACCACTTTGAGGATTCGTCTGATTGGGGAGCTGGGAACTTAGCTACACAAGACGGAATTCACTCCTTCTCCAAAGCATGGTAAACAGAAAAATTGTTCCCTTAAAGGTTGATTTCGGGGCTTGAACAATGTGGCGTGACACCTTCTCTTGGCCCGAGAAGGGTTTACTCGTAGTGAGACTATGATGTATTGTTCATTAGAGGAATCGATGGTACTTAAGGAGTTAGATGTAACTATAGAGGAAAAATGGTAAATTGGCCTAGTTGTACTTACGAGTGATTTGTGAAGGGTCATCGTACTATTGATTGGTTATATCCAATGGACACAGAAATATATCTGTAGTGCGAAGAGTGCAACTATCGACCTTTAGCTTAGTAGTCAACGGATGGTAGATATCGTGATTAAAGAGTTTAGTCAATTATTCACGTACCATTGGAGCTTCAAGCTACAGGTCCATAAGGTCCTCTTGGTAGCTCAATGGATTTATATTGAGAATCAGTTTTTGGGTTAGTTTGAAGTGTTCAAATTAACAAGAGGGAATGTGATTATATATGATATAATTAAATTGATTCAATTATATGTAATATAATTGATTTGATGTATTAGATACATTAATTGGAGGAATTAGTATAAATATGATTTATATTAAATGCCATAAAAGAGAAAAAGAACTATGGTTTATATATTGCATAAGATGTGATATTAAAATTATAGGTTATAAATATAATATGATAAATTAGTTATTACATTTATTTATAATAAATTAGTTATATGATTAATGATTTTCGATTTTTTCTCCTAATAACCGACTTAGTGGGAAGTTTTAATTAGTTTTTTTATAACTGATGGATAAAATGAAAATCGTTTTTATTTTTTCATAATTCAACTCGCAAGAAGCAAAAGTTACACAATAGCTTTGAGAGAGTAAACGATCAAAGAACCAGTATCATATACGATAGCTACATGCTACTAAACGATCGAGTCCCAAGTCTATATGATAGACTTATTCATTCTCCTACTTACTTGATTGTCTACCCGATCGTTCAAGTTCCTCCTTCCTTCTATCAAATCCATACAGAGCCCACACCTCCTAGATTCTCACACTGAGAATACCAAGGTAGCCTCGGGGTAGTATCGAGTTCAACTCGATTGTGATCGAGTATTCACCAGTTCGTGTTGTTTGCTGGATTTGCTCGCGTTGCATTCGTGCTATTGAACGCTTGGTTGATTGATTGAGGGATTACTAGAATAAAGGTCCTTCAAGGGTATGTTTACTTGGTCCCTTTGTTTTTACCTTTGAAGCATGCTGTAATTTACTTGATGCATAACTGTCCTCTGTTAGAATGTAAATGTTTATGTTCTTTCATAATGGGATTTGGAACGATCTACTTCCGCTCATTGGTACTCTATGTTTATAGTTTTTTCGCATGTGTGTACTATTAGGATTGGTGTCCTAATTCTCTCGGAGTCTCGTTGTTTGTAATCATACATATTGTTTTATGAATAAAATAATTGTTATTTCATTCTGGCATTTACTCATATCCAATAAACAAAACTCTATGGTTATCTTATGTAAACTTAAGCATATATATGTGATATACAAGTGGATCATGCCTTAAGTGATAACCTAAATAGGTCTGTAGTATAAGGATTAAGGTGGGATACTTGATCCTGATGACACTACAGATATGACCTGCTTTGTAGAGGTTTGCAAGTGTTATAACCTATTACAAAATGGTAGATTCTGACCATTCATGTGGAGACGTGCGAGCGAGAGTGTCCTATACAAAGAGTTTGTATAAGACCAGACCATGAGATGACTAGACTCTGTATATAACGCCGTTGATACTAGAGACTTACATCTCACCTAAAAGACCATAGGTGACACGACCTCAATCCTTAGTGTTTTGGGAACTCCTGCCTGTGAGGGCGGTCCTTTGATTAGTATGGGTGATAGTGGTCAGATTGCCAACTTAACATGCCTACCTTTTTGGGGACTTGTCTGATTTGGGAGCTGGGAACTCGATACACAAGATGGAATTCACTCCTTCCTCGAAGCAGGGGTAAGTAGAGAGATTGCTCCCTTAAGGGCTGATTACAAGGCTTGAACATAGTGGCCACAATTTCTCTTTGGAAGAGAGGACTCAGTCATAGTAGGACTATGACTTATGTTCATTAGAGGATCAGTGGTACGTAAGGAGTTAGATGTAACTACAGTGGCATAACGGTTATTTGCCGAGTTGTACTTATGAGCGATCTGTGAAGGGTTATCACACTGTTGATTGGTTAAGATGGACATATAATATATCTGTGGTAAGGGAAGTTTAGCTGTCGGTCTTTAGTGGAGTGCCTGCCAGTTAACGGATGGTGGATCCCGTGACTAAAGAGTTTAGTCAGTTATTCACGTACCGTTGAAGTTTCGAGCTACAGGTCCATAAGGTCCCCTTGGTAGCTCAATGGATTTAAGTTGAGGATCAGTTCTTGGTGTTGATTTGAAATGTTCAAATTGACAAGAGGTAATTTGATTATATATGATATAATCGGTATGATGTATGAGATACATCTAGTAGAAGATTAATGTAAATGAGATTTACATTAAGTGCCATGGAATAGAAAAAAGCTATGGTTTATATGTTTCATGAGATGAAATATTAAAACTATAGGTTATAAGTATATTATGGTAAGTTAGTTATCATTTATATTTATAATAATATTAATTATTGGATAATTATCTCTTTTTCTCTAATAACCAATTGAGTGGAAGGTTATTGGTAGTTTCATGATAACCGTGAGATAAAAGGAAAAATGTTTTCCTAATTTTAGTAAGATTTGCAAAGAAGTAAATTTGAGAATTCCACTCTCGGAAAATTCTCACGAGAGTTGTCAAGTAAATTGGATTTACTAAGCGACAGCTTGGAGTTAGCTAAACGATCGTGGAGTGTTCTTAGGCGATAGACACTGAACTAAGCGATGAGTTAAACGATTGCATAGCTTTTGCTAGACGATCGCTTAGTTTTTCCTAAACGATTGGGCATCGACCTATACGATAGGTTCTTTCATTTCCCACTTGCTCAATCGTTTACACGATTGTGGTTCCTCCTATTTTCTACCTCAAACTAAGTCCACAAGAGCCCACCCTCTGGATTCTCACACCGAGAATACCAAGGTAACCTTCTTGGTGGTGTTATACTCAACTCGACATTGTTGAGGTTCTGTGGAGACTGTTCGTGGTGTTCATGACATTGGCGATCACTTAGTTTGAGTGCGTGGTGATCGTGCAGTGTAGCGGTCGTGTTGGATGAGCGTTCGTGTGTTGCTGTGTTGCTGTGTTCGAGCGTTCGTGATCAAGTAGCATTGTGATGAGTCGACAAAAGTATGTTACTCTTGTCCTTGATCATATGTATAGCATGCTGTAATTTATGTATTTTGCATAACCGTATGTTTCCATTTGTGATTGTAATTGTAAAGTTCATATACGATTGTAATTTGGAATGATCCTTCCGTTGCTCATGGAAATCCTCGTATCTGATTTCCTTCATGTACACCTACCCTTATTAGAAAAACTAACAGGAACCCTATATCTTAGCATGCATCAGTTTTCGTATAATTCCCATGTTATATCCTACAATCGTTTATTTTAGAGATAAAAATTTCGTATATATATAACCTCAATCAACATTACATACAGTCAATTAGTTCATAAAATGAAATTTTACAGTCTATTCAGTCTGGAATACACTATCCAAATAGTACAAAATAAATAGTTCAAACAATTCAATTTGTCCAACTTAAATCGTCCAATTAGCCCAACTTAAACAGTCCAATCAATCAAACTCAAACAGTAATCAATCTAACATAAACAATTAAGCCATTAACGTAGGGTAGGGGCGACTGGTTCGAAGGCGAACTGGTAGAAAGACACTTACCTTAAGTTACAAGTCCAAAAGTAATCCAAGAAATCAATCACCAACAACAACTTTAATTAATGTTCCTAACACAGAAACACAACCTTCAATTTTGTCCCAAAAACTTCAATTTTATAACTTTAGGCCCTATTCCAAAACGTCCACAATCTATTCCACAATCCCCACAAAACTTACCCAAATTCATACTTAAAGTGTTGGACAACTTGCTAAAATGCTCAAAATCCTCGACCTAGAAGCCAAAATCTCTAGGTTAATGTTAGATTAAAACCAAAAGTTAATGCATTGGAGATAACCCAACGATTCATCCCATAAACATAAAAATCTCACTTAAAAACCAAGATCCGACAACTAGAAGATGATAAAGTCGTGGCTAAGTGGCAATTGGCGGTGGCACGATGACAACTTACCAGCGGCGTAACTCAAATGGAAATAGAAAAGAGAGGTAGTTGGCGAGGCGTGCTGGGCTAAGAGATTCAGATCTGAGCAAGAAAATGTGTGGCGAAGCTGAAGAACTCTGACAGCGAGTGACAACAACGCTCGGCGAGGCTTACAACAGGCATAAGACTTGAAGAAGCTCGGCCGACGATGTGCAGCTGGCGAGCTCTTAGGTGACGACACGTGGCTAGGTCACACGACCTCAGACGAACGAAGATGGCGAGAGGAGGTATGAGGGTTTTCTTTCGGGGGGGGGGGGGCACGCATGTCGAGGAAGAGAGGGAGTAGAGGTGTTCATGGGTTGGGTTTAGAGATATTTTAGGCCCAAGTTCCCAACCCTATGCGTCGATTTGTGTATTTTTCTAACCCAAACTAACCCTTGTTAAATTATGAACCCGAACTAAACCAACCCATAAAAAATGGGTTGGGTTGGTTCGGTTCCATCGGTTCCCTTAAAAAAAAAAAAGCTTGGAATCACCAATAAAAAAACACATAAGATTCCACAATCCACAAAAAAAATATCCAAAATCTATTATAACAAAAAAAGTCTCCAAAATTCACAAGAAAGACCATAATGTCTACAAAATCCATAAGTAAGACTATAATGTAATGTCTACAAAAGTCTTCAAAATCCAATAGATTTCAACGACCCATTCATATTCCTAACAAAACTTGCTCCTTGAAGAACCCTAAACAAGATTTAAACAATAAATTATATAAGAATGCTATCATAATTTCAATATATTAATATAGATTATAGAGTAAATATATAAAAGATAACACTACCTGATAAAACTTGATCACAAGTTTCCAGTTCCTCAGTTTGTGGAGTAAGATCTAATAACGTTGGCTTCGCACGTAGCCAATTTTGTGTACATATTAGAGCATCCACCTTTTTAGGACTTAAAGAACTTCTAAAAAAGTCATGTATTCTACCTTCTGTACTAAATGTTGATTCAGAAGCAACTGTTGACACTAGTATGGGTAAAACATCTCGAACAACTTGTGATAAAACTTTGTATTTAGGAGCATTTAATTTCCACCAATTCAAAATATCAAAATTTTCTATCAGATCTTCATTAGGTTCTGACAAATATCTCTCCACATCATTTCTTGTTTCATTCAAATTTTTCTCTTTTCTTCTTCATTTTTTTTCCAACTGTAAATCCATTTCCATGTCATCACAATCCTCACTTATTTCAACTATGTGACATGGTTGTTCAAAAGCATGACTACTTGAATCACTTGTCTTATAAAACTCATACAATTGCATCAAACTAATTTTCACCTCATCAGTCATTGTTCTAGCAACTCCATACCCATAGATACTTATGAAACAAAAGGACACATAATCCAACTTATATCGTGGATCAAGCACAATAGCTAGAAACAACACTTTGTTCATCTTGTCAAGAGATTCCCAATACTTATCAAATTTCATTCTCATATTGGAAGCCATAGTATATATCACATTATTTACATTTTGGCTCCAACCTATTAAACGTCGTTGAATCCCACAAAGTTCATGAAAAAATGTATTAGAAGTGACATAAATTGAGCCACTAACCTTGAATGTAAGATCATAAAACATCTTAAAAATTTTGACAAATGTTCGAACATGGTTCCAATCGGCTAAGGTCGGTGGTCCCTTTCTTTTCTTTCCATTCTCATCTTTAGTAAAGTGATGTAGAAAATCTTCATCCTCTTCTTCTAAGCATTGAAAAGCCTTTTCAAATTTTAAAGCATGATCGAGCATCAAATATGTTGAATGCCATCTTGTAGATACATCCAGACAAACAAGGGCTTTACATTCAATCTTTTCATGTCCAACACAATCTAAATTTTTTTTCAATCGCTTAGGAGAAGATCTAACATATCTTACAACATTTCGTACACTAGTTATCGAATGATGCCATTCTTTCAATCCATCATTGACAATCAAGTTCATAATATGAGCACAACATCTCATATGCAATAATTCACCATCCAAAATAAGAGACTTCCAAATCTTTAGTTTTCTATTTTCTCTTCATATATGAGATTGCTGAATCATTTGAAGTTGCATTATCAATAGTAATTGAAAAAACTTTATCAATACCCCAATCCAATAAACAACATTCAATTACTTTACCTATTGTATCTCCCTTATTAGTAGGCACTTGACAAAAATCCAATATTCTTTTCTGTAAATTCCATTCAGAATCAACAAAATGTGCTGTAAGAACCATATAATTGATGTTCTGTAAGGAAATCCAAGTATCTATTGTTAGGCTTACTCTTTAAGGAACCATATACAACTGATAAATATCCCTAACAATTGTGATTCTTGAAGGAATGTCAAACTTAGGACATGCAATATTACAAAATTCTTTAAACCCCTCTGTCTCTACAAATCTAAATGGTACCTTAGATAATACTAGCATCTTAGCACATGCATTTCTAACTCTTTGTTGACTAAAGGTAGTAGACAAAAAATTCGTATTGATAGCACATTTTGCATCAATTTCATTCGGTTGAAATTTTAGTATGGTTTGCTCTTTAGGTTGCTCTCTAAATGGATAATTTTTGCATTGTTTTCGTAAATGCTTCCATAAGGTATTAGTTCCACATGAAGAAGTGTCACAAGCGTAATCTTTATCACAATAATTACATTTGCATCTTATACCTTCGGCGTTAGATCTTTCCATCTTTGTAAAGTGATCCCACACTGAAGATGATGACCTAGTTGGTTTTCTCTTGCCAATGACTTCTGATGGTTTAGAACATGCATCGGGGATAGAAATATTTATAGGTGATGATTCATTGTCGATGTCGATCAACTCACTATTTTCCATCTACAATATTAACAAATAAAGAAAAAAAATGTGAGCATAGGTGAACCATGAGGAATAAAAAAATAATTAAATATATATTTATAGGTGATGATTCATTGTCGATGTCGATCAATTCACTATTTTCCATCTACAATATTAACAAATAAAGAAAAAAAATGTGAGCATAGGTGAACCATGAGGAATAAAAAAAATAATTAAATATATATATAAAAAAAATAGTTTAATTGCTAACGTGAAGATGACACTCACGGAGACAAAGAGTCAGAACTCGGACGAGTGACGAAAAGGAGTGACTCAGAAGATGACACTGACGGAAAGGAGTGACGGACGGAGAGGTTGGCGAGTGGTGTGATGAGTGACGAAAAGTGGAAAAGGGAATGACGGAGAGGAGTGACGGACGAAGAGGAAGAGTTGGAACTTGGACGGAGTCGACGACTTGACGGAATGGACGAGTGATGAATGTTGAATGGCCGATGGCATGCGTGACGAAAAAAAGGGATGAAGATGAATGATGCCGCTGACCTACTGTGTACCATCTGGTCTGTCTTTGTCTGGTGACTGGTGAGGCGTCTATTGACTAGGGGAAAGTTGAAACGTGGAGAAGAAGGAAATCAAAATGACCTCCAATCTCCATGGGCCACATGTCGACAAGGGAATGGTTTCAACCTTCAGCCTACCGAGAAATGGGAAGTTGGTTTGGGCCTTCTGTTCTTGGGCTGAGCTGAACTGAAGGCCGAAGGGAATGGGCTGAGCCGAACTGGGCGCTGGGCTAGGTCTACATACAAATTAAATTACAATAAATTCTTTATACTTCCTGGGTCGGTTCGGTTCGAACCGAACGTTTTTCCTACGAACCCGAGAACTGAACCGACCTATTTGGGTTCATTAAAAAAAAATTCAAACCAAAGCATTTTTTTGAACCAACCCAAACCAATTGGGTTGGGTTGGGTTGCTCGATTTTTTTGGGTCTTCGGTTTTTTTGAACACCCCTAAGAGGGAGTTTTGATTTTTCTTTTCTTTTTTCCCCTCCTTATATAAATATATAATATTTAAAACCTCTTTCCTTTTTCCTTTTAAATTTCAAATTCCACATTCTTTTATTAAATCCAAAATCTCTCTTTAAATCCCATCCAAATAAAACCAAAACCAAATAAAATCTCTTCCCAAATAAATTCAATTTTAATAACTCACATATTTTCCAAAATATTTTAAATCTTTCATCCAGAAATCAAATTGAATTATCTTAATAAAATAATCCAATCTCCAATGCCAAACCAAATTAAATTCCAATTAATTCCAAATAATTAAATTGAATTTAAATTTCGATTTATTCAAATAGTCTACAGTAAATTAATGCTTAATTACAAAATGAATTAGGGTGTTACAAATAGTCTGCCGAATATATATTTGTTGAACTCATTGAATCTGAAAACATAAAACAAAATCGGGATTCACTACAAAACCTATTCTAAATTTTCAATTTTTTGTATTTGACCAAAAAAAAAGCATAATAATTGTAAAAGAAAAAAAAGCCTAATAATTAATTCTTTTATTTATTAATTATTATTTTTATTACAGCTTTAGGTGTAAAAACGGAGTTATTATTTTAGCTGTCGCGTTTCCGCCCAAAAAGGATTTTGAAGCTCGAAGTGTGGAAGCCTCTGCTTAAACCTCCATTTTCTCTAAGCCCGGAAAATTATAGCCATGGCCGACGAAGATCTCCCATCGGAGGTCTCAGTGACGGTAGAGAAACCCAAACTTGACGAAACCCTGAACGTCAGTGAGGTTACCACTGAGTCCATTGTTCAGGGAGGCCTCGAGTCGTCTTGCAATTCTCCGGATGAAAAGAAGGCCGTTGCTGAACCCACTGCTCAGACCTCTGATGGAAGCGGTGAGAAATCGTTAGAGCTGGCGGAAGAGTTGCTAGAGAAGGGATCCAAGGCCATGAAGGATAATGATTTCAATGAGGCTGTCGATTGCTTCAGCCGTGCCCTTGAGATTAGGTTAGGGTTTTGCTATTTTTCACTATCTCTGCAATTTCTTTTTTGTTATGAATTGAATTTTTGAATGAAGATGAAAGTCCAGCTTCTGGTAACCTTGGAGTCTTGGAGCTGATTTGCTAAAATTACTTCACCCTGTTAGATCATTTTTTTTTCCCACTTACCATTTAGTCAATTTCAAGATTTTCATATTGGGTTTTTTTCGCTTATCTTTAGCAGTGGGGTGGGGTGGGGGGTATATTGTTGCTCCAGATTCATTTTTTTACTTCGAATTATTGAAGATCAAGCGCTCATCAGGATCATCGAACAGTCTTGGTTGTGTGATGTTGTTCCTTCTTGTTAGGGTTCTAAATTCATTTATTTTTCTATGCATATAGGAAATTGTTGCTCATTCTGTTTCTTGTCTAGATAATTGGATACCTGTTGCTAACATGCCTCTTTTACGATGTGAAAAGAAGAATCTTAAATCACTAGCATTTGGATACTTTTAGTTATAGTGCATGTCGTAACCATCTTAATTCCATTGAATTTTTTTCCCCTTGTAATAATCTTGAAAATATTTCACTTCAGAGCTGCACATTATGGTGAACTGGCTTCAGAATGTGTCAAGTTGTACTACAAATATGGATGTGCTTTATTGTACAAAGCCCAGGAGGAGGCAGATCCACTAGGAGCTGTCCCAAAGAAAGAAGGTGAATCTGACAAAGATGAATCTGTGAAGAATGCTGTTAATGGCGAATCATCAAAAGCTTCTGTTTCCAGCAATGCCGAAATAGTGGATGGAGTTACAGATGATGGTTGGTATCTTCCTCATGATGTCTGAGTAATCAAGTTTCTAACTTACATTTCCCTTTTCTTTAACTTGGATATTTTCTATTTTACATTATTTAAAATCTAAATGAAATGTGGCATGCTCCAGCGTAATGAATTCCCCTCTAATGTTTGACTTACTTGAAGAGGATTCCACCTCAATCTGGTTTTATCTCTCTTCTCCCTTCCTGAAAGAGAGTGAGGATGTTATATTCTTAAGCATTATGCTTCTGGTTTTATTTTATCTTGGTATCATTGATGTATTTCATGGTATTCTAAGTGATGAATTTAGTGTTGCATAAGCATACTGAGCATGAATAAAACGCTGCTGGTTTTATGGTGTCTAAGTTTCATTGAAGCACTTCAACTGAAAGTGAAAATATTCATTACTTTTTCATAATGTGTATTTCAAATCTTTTCAATGCATTGTGTGTATTTCCATCCCGAGATGTTATGAGCTCTATAGCTTTTTCTTATGGACATTAGGATGTGATGGTTTGCTTTGTTTCTCGTGAACAGTAGGAATTTGCTATTTTGCTGAGTTATAATGCATATACTTGTTAATCATTGATGGCTATCTTCATTCCCTGTTTAAAACACACACCTATGTGTTTGGTAGGCTTCCAGCTTACATTGTGTAGGGGGGTGGGTATCTTGCTTTCTGTGGAGATCATTTGACTTGTATCTTGATGACTGACAAACCTTGGTGTGGTGACTTAATACAGTGGACACTCAAATACCTTTCCTTATGTTTTGTCTATAAGTGCCTCCATGGAAGCTTTGTCTTCCAATTTAGTTTCTTGTTTCCTCCTTTCACTTTGATGTCAGATGATGACATCTCTATCATTTCTTTTTCTTTCCTCTTTACAAAGTATTTACAGCAACAATTTATAAATTTCTTTTGGCTCACAATATTCAATATTTGGAAATAATTACTTTTCTACGTGATATCATGCACCTCACCTCATCTAGGCTTGCATCTTTTTTTCATCTTGAGCGTGACTCCATGCATCTTTTTCATTTTAACAATGCACTTAGTTCTCTAGGACATGCTGATCACTATTATACATTATTTTTTAGTCTGATGAGATCATGTGAAGCTCAAAATAAACCCATAAGCTTTATTGTTTTAGTAACAAATGGGAATATTAACTACAGGTCATTTGAGATTTCTACAATTTATGTTCAACAAATTATTGATGTCTTATTGCTTTACTTTTGGATGTATCCTCACTGTCACACTCATCAACTTTTGCATTTTCATCTATTAAACCGTTTGTTTTTATTTAAAATCTTGATTTCCAAATTTTCTTCATCTAGTTGACTTATAATTTCATTTACCACTTGTCATCTTAAAAGAAAAAGAATTAGCTACAGTGATACTGCAATGTGCCACCATTCAGTTTTATTACAATTTTTTTTTGCTATCATCCAATATTGTCGGTTCAGAGCTTTGGGGCCCTATCCTAACAAATAAATACAAGACATCTGGCCTGTGATATTTTTTTTTTGCTAACTTAGGCCATTGAATATTAACTTCTTCATGTGGTTAATTACTGTTTGAGAAAAGTTTTTGTATTGAATCCCCCTGTCTTTGCAACAACAGATTTTGATTATAATCAAATTTTTGTATCTATGTAATTAAGCACTTTGTGTAGAACAATTCTTGGGGCTTGTAGTTCACTGCATTGATGCGTAGACAACATTTGAATGAATTTTCTGTTTCTTGTTTTTATAACTACAATTATGTACATTTGATGATACCTACTGATGCATCAAAAAGAAATTGCATATTTTCTTCCTTTATGAGAATTTTGTTTGATGTATGTAATGCATGACATGTACTTCTATCATAGATTTTTTTATATGCATTAACTGTGAATTAGTTGAAGTTCAAACAGTTTCTGTGATGACGGGGTTGGTTTTGAAATGTGAAGAGGCATGTCTAACACTTCAAATTGAATGGAGTATCATGTGTTCACATTGTGTCAAGGACCTGAAAGATGGCATTGGATATTAACATTGTTCTACTAGATTTTGATTGCGTTATTTTGTTCCTGGTTTTCATTTTAAATACTATCTTATAAAAAAAGGGCCCTTTTTGTTTTTTCTTTTAAAAGATTATCTCAGGAGGAGTTTTTGACCTTCCATTTTCCATGTTTTTTTTTGAGACAGTTTCCGAAACCGTTTCCGGTAAGAAGGATCAAGATGAAGAGGAAGCTGATGATAGCGATGCTGAGGACTTGGCAGATGCAGATGAAGATGAATCTGATCTTGACTTAGCTTGGAAAATGCTAGACGTTGCCAGAGCTATAGTTGAAAAAGAATCAGGTGACACGATGGAGAAAGTGGACATACTGTCAGCCTTGGCCGAAGTTGCACTTGAAAGAGGTACACTTTGCATTGTATTTGCTCTGGCGTGATATACATTCGAGTGGTTTATGTTTCTTTTTCTCCCACCAGCAAGGGCTTATCCATCAATTTTAAAGTGGTTTTTTTTCCCTCCTCCATCTAGAGGACATTGGAACTTCCCTCAGCGACTACCAGAAAGCATTATCAATCTTGGAAAGACTTGTTGAACCTGACAATCGACAGCTTGCTGAACTGTATCCTTCTTTCAGATTCTAAAGCTTATATTCCTATATAAAAAAAAGATTCTAAAGCTTATATAAGTATGTAAATAGAATCAAATATTCATAAAACTCAAATTTCAAATATTCTTCCTGAGATTTCAAGAAAAGAAAAAAAAAGGAATAAGAAGGATTATGGAAAAAAAAAAACCCTGTTTTTAGTACTCAACATCAAATTTTGTTTTTAATAATAGTTTATGAATTCTGGTTGGTTGTTAATCTATGCTTTTACCTATTGTACTATTTTGAGTGAGTTTTTGTAACTACTCTTCAACTCGTATCTTTGCCAACCTAGAAGTGTTTTTGTACATCTCCTTGGTGGAGACGTCATCTCCCCTTTCGTCGTTCTCTTCTTTTGATAATGAAAGCTGGTTTCCATGTTTCTCATAAAAAAAAAAAAATTGGAAGTTCATTATTTTTCCTTTCTTCTTGAATTGGTATAATTGCTTACTTTTACATGAGGTCTTTTGCTACCTTAAACTGAAAATTCCAGAAATTTCCGTGTATGCTTGTGTTTGGAGTTTGGTTCTCAGCCGCAGGAAGCCATTTCATACTGCCAGAAGGCAATATCAATTTGCAAGTCACGTGTGGTGCGCCTCACTGATGAAGTAAAGAGTACCATTGTACCAACGACAGCTTCTTCTACTTCGGGGTCAGAACCAGAGGTTCCACTATCCTCCAATGGCTCTCAGACTGACAATGACAATGCTGCAACAGAGAAACAATCTGAGATTGAAACTCTATCTGGGCTTTTGGTTGAGCTAGAAAAGAAGGCGAGTTTAGAACTTACTACAAGTAAACTGCAACAGAGAAATGCAAAAATCTAATACATGTTTTGTCTTTGTACAGCTTGAAGATCTCCAACAGCTAGCCTCAAACCCAAAGTCAATTCTCTCAGAGATCCTCGGGATAGGATCGGCAAAGGCAAATGTCGAAAAGATCACACCTCCAGTTCCAGCGGTGTTCAACTCCTCACAGATGGGTTCAGCTAACAGCAATGGAGGATTTGACTCTCCAACAGTCTCAACTGCACACACAAACGGCGCGGCTGGAGTGACGCACCTTGGTGTTGTCGGAAGGGGAGTCAAACGAGTATCAACAAAATCAGAGTCTGCTGACTCAAACCCAACAAAGAAACTGGCAACAGATTCGTCATCACAAGATAAAGGTGATGGCAGTTCCGCTTGAAGGTTCTTGAACTCATTTTGAAATTAGATATCCGAGAAGTGCATAGCAGTAAAACTAGATTAGAAAGAGGAAAAAGAAAATCTTCCTGCCTGTGGCTGTTATGACCTTCATGTATGTTTGTATTATGTTCTACTAGCACTTTACACTCGAATGATGTTTTTCCAGACTCCTTAAATCTTCAGATTTAGTAATCATCCAGCATTAATACATCTGGGTTTTACGGTTAGGGTCTGGTTTTTGGGTCAATTCATGATTATACTGGATGATTTACTTTTTGGACAAAATTTTAAGTTGTATTAACTTATGCAGATAGGTAACATCCATATTATAAAAGATTTAAAACATTTATTTTGCTGTTAGAACTGTGATGAGATATTTGAGTTGTAATTTGACTTGATGTAAAGTTTGTTTCAAAACAACTCTGGTAGGTCTTTGTTGTTAAATTTATAGGTGAAATTTATCCGCTTGGGTTACAAATATTACTTCTTGTATGAGTATAGACTTGTTAACATAAACAACACATGGTGGATTTAAGGAAACTTTAAGGGTTCTTTTGAAAATAAGTAAACAAAGTCCAAGGTAATGCAGTTAAGTATGTTTGAATTGCCTTTTAAAAAATATTTTATAAAAATGCAATTTTGATCCAAACTGCTTAAAATATAAGTCAAAAACTATTTTTGAGTGATTGTCAAATTCTCCAATTTTAGAAAATGACTTATTTTTTAAATTAAACACTTTAAAATGTTTTCCAAACACACTTTAAATCAACAATCTATAAACTTCATCGGAACTTTAGAAATTAAGGGTGTGTTTGGAATACATTTTTAGTATTTTAAAAAATAAGTCATTTTGGATCAAATTGGAGTGTTTGATAACTACTCAAAATAAATTTTTAAGTGTATTTGAATAAATTTTTATAAAAATATTTAAATAAAAAATGAGTTTTTTTTTTAAAAAACATTTTTTTTCTGAGTCAATACAAGCCCTAAAAAGATAAGCCGCCTCTAGTTTCCATACACAATTATCAATTGAAATATAGATATCTTTGGACAAAGGGGAGTCACCAACGTAGAACCGCTCCTATAAAACCAATTCCAAATTCCCATTATTATTTAATTGCAGCATTTCAACGTTCATATTTCCCACTTAATTCAAATCATTTTTCTAAAAGATTTATGGTCTCATCTAACAAAATTTAGAAAATTTCAGTATCCTTTCATATCTATTTTCCAACCTTTTTTTCTTCCCGGAGAAGTCCATGGATATTTCTCTAATCTCTCTATTTTTGTATTTAAATTGGAACGAATTTTAATTGATCAGGTTTAAATTTTATATGACAATTGTTTGTTCTAATCTTTCATCAAACAATTCATACAGAACAAAGCAAATTGCAATTTAAATACTATTTTTTTAGTTCAAAATTAAAATTTACCCAACACTATCCTCTAATAGTTTAGTACTGCGATTATTTTGAATTCGGATGACTTCCTTCATATTAAGGTGTGTGATTTTTTTGTACTACGATAGAATTTGGGATCGACTTTCTAATTCTAGAGAGCTTATTGAACTTTGCTGGCAAGTTCATTTGATAGTGGAAGAGGTTAGTCGAACATCCTGTGGTGCCTTGGGCTAGCCTCCTTTGATTTGGAGGTAATATTCTTAGATATTCATTTATTTCATGGTTTGTTGTTCAAAATCGTTTACAAATGGGAGATCCAAGATTCCAAGTGATTATGTTTTGTTTGGTGGAGTTGAGTTCAGGGAACATTTATTTTTTGAATGTTTGTTTAGCGAGGCTATTTGGAGGTCATGTCTTTGTGGAGAAGGTATTCCCATAAGATTTCGCATTAGGACACTGAGCTCAATTGGATCTATTACTTTAGTGCATGTAATCAACTAAGGCATAAGATCTGAAGAGTGTCGCTTAGTGTGTAATTTATCATGTTTGGCACAAACGTAATATGCATGTCTATAATGCTACTTTACGTCCTCCCTAGATTATTAGTCTCGATATTTGGTCTGAGGTGTTTATCTATTATTCCAAATGGCTTGGTTTTTTTTTTGTGAGACCTCAAGTGACCTTTTCTCTTGAATAGTGCCTTTTTTTTCTTTGTTTGGTGTGGGATTTTGTCCTTGTTTTGTTTTGTTTTGTTTTTTTTTTTTGTGGTGTTTGTTTGTAGCTTGATCTCGAGATATGAGGTATGATCTCCTTTTTATCAATTCCGTATCTTTGGAGAAAAGGATACCACAATTTCAAACTAAATCTAAATATCATTATTCTATTCCATAGGTGCAATTTTGTAATTGGAATAAAATAAGTCCGTTAATTATTAGAGAAGTAAAGCAACTTAAAAGAAACAAAGTTGGATCAACAATTAGTCTAAAACCATAGCCTTACACATAGTGTTTGACAATTTTAGAACAAATGAAAATATAGATATTTAGCCATTGGAAATTTGGCGATATCCCCAAAGCTTTCTGCCTTGTTAAATTGCTTGAGAAATATGATGAGTTGACAAAAATAGCAACATTAACCTGAAGAAAAAACAGAGATGTGTTTCCTTGTGGTGTGCAAGGAGTGCAACAAATATACATGGAAGGGCTGTGGCCGCCACCTTCCCGAGCTCTATAAGGGCTTAGAGAAGGGAAAGCACTGCACTTGCCGCCCCTGGCCGGGCGTCGTCGTGCCACCGGAAGATGTCCCTGACACGAAGATGCCACCGACTCGGTCGACGAACTCAGAATCATCTGTCCCTACAGGTACTACATCCGCCCTATGAACTCAACTTGTTAGATAACTAATGGTCTAAAAATGTTTGTTTTAAGATTTTTTTCTTCTTCTTGTTGTTTTTTAATTGGATAGAAGGAATTGAAGATCAGGGATGAATAAAGTTTGAGACTTTGAGAACTGCAAACGGATTTATATTGACAAAATTTCTGTAGCTTTTCATTTTAAATGGAGACCTATATTTTGAAAGAGATTTTTTTTTTTTCTTTTCAAAAACTTGTTTTGTTTTTATCTTTATCTAGAAATATGAAAACGATGATTAAAAATTAAACCAAAAACTAAAAACAATTATTTATAAAATAGAGTTTTCTTCCTTTCCTATTGATATCAAATCACAAACTTTTTTAGTCGATAACACAGTTGAGTTATGTACATATTTATTTTAGTCAATAAATTCTCATTTGAACTTAAAAAATTGTTACAATCGCATTCCAAATATTAAAGTCAATTTTAGGACGTAAGAAAACTCTATATTATGAATAAAAGTACAAATTTGAGTGGCCAGGAATGGGAATGAAAAATACACAATAAAAGTTTATAATAATGAAGCTTGAGGTTAAAGTCAAATATGGTAATATGGAAATTAAATGGTCTACATCAACATTAATGGTTTAGGATGAGCTGTGGGCTGAAAGTTTGGATGAGGATGGAGATCAATAAAAAGTAATAGCTTAACAATTTTGAAAGAAAGGGTAAGGTCAATCTGGTTTGGATTTGGGATTGGAGATGTATGACATGTTATAGAAGTGATTCTAAAATGACCGGAATCATTTTTATTATTTTTAAAATCATTCAAAAATTATTTCTAATATTTGAAATTAATTTTAATGATATGAAAATTACGTTTAGAAGTGTAAAATTAAGGATTGAATTGATTTTAAGTTATTAAGTGTGTTTCAAAGTATTTTAAACACGAAAAAAGTGATTTTAACCATTTTAAAATTACTCTCATACACGTCGATAAATTACATCATAGAAACAAAATAATATTCAATCGAGACTTATATAAAAATGAAATTGTTATCGAATGAGCCTTTTTAAAACCAATAGTAGATCGTCCAAATTTACCAATTTTCATAATTATAATTGACTTATTATATGTTTTGTAGGCATTGAGAGTTGGAGTTGGTTTGTGCAGGTAAGACAGTTGCTAAGAAAGCTTAGGGCAGTTTGGGATTAGCCAAAATACAGTTATAAAATTGCTTCACTAGTGAGGTTTGTGAAGAAATAAGAACATAGATGTTTATCTAAGATATTTCATACAAATAATGATGGTTCTTTTTATGTAAAGGATGCCATCGCGTCCTGTTTTTAATTAATTAATGATACTTTTGAGTCATCTTCTTATTTGAAGTTTCTACCATATAAATGAATGAATTTCGTAAAGAACGTCATCACATCCTGTTCTTATTATGATCATTGGAGGTAGTTTTTATAGATGAATATATCATCAACCAAAATCAAAACAAACTTTCTCTGATTAGGCCTCGAAATGGTATTCATTACCGATTGAAATGCGAGTGGCCCATTATGAAGTTCAACAAGCATGACGAGGAACTCATAATGTCATTCGTGTGTACGAAAAACCGTTTTATGTACATCTAAAAGGGCCACCTGAATTTGATGATATCTTGACTTGAGGTCAATTTTTGAAAAAATTGTTGCTCCAAAAGCTTCATCCAACACTTAAATTTTTGAAAAAATCTTGAATTTTTTTTTTTTTTTTTTTTGCCTTTTTTACTATTAATTAAGACAAATTTTTTTATATATGCGACCAACCCTTAACTTTATTTATTATTGAAGGTAACATTCCATGTAATTTAAAGTTTAAAAAGAAAATTGATAAAAGGAATTGAGATAAAATGTGAAAGTAAAATTGAAAATGTCTGATTAAATAGTAATTAAAAAAACAAGATTTTAAAAGGATGAAGTCAGGTCACGTTTTGATTTAAATTAAAGAAATAAAATATTTACATGTTGTAAATTGATGAGTTTGACATTAAGAGCCTTCGAAATCAATGATTAAAAGATTGATGTTGAAATCAAAATTTTAATGTTTGAAAATATATCGTTATCAATATTAACATAGGAATTGAAAACTATAGTAAATAATAGATCAAATTAAAAGTTAGGGCGGTAAATTATATAGTTTAGAGGTGTGATTGATCAAATAAAAAAGTTTAGGAGTGTAATTGTAAAAAACCTTCCAAAATTTATGGTGGTGTGTTCAATTTTTTCAATTTTACTTTTTTAATCTAATTACATTTACTCATAGACTAGGCAAAATTTTAAAGGTCAAAAGTTCTATAGTTGTTATTTTTGTTCTGTTCTTCTAAATTTATCTATTATCCCATTATTTTTTCCCAAAAATTTGTATCTTCTAGACTAAGGAAATTAAAGCATATGTAAATTAAGAAAATAATAAATTTTTTTGATAGAGTAAAACATATGTAAATGAAGAAAAAATATATATATATATTTTTGATATAGTAAATGATCAAATATTTACACACAAATAATATAGAATTTCGAAATGACCACTTTTGTAGTTGCAAAAAAGTGTTTTTTTAACTAAAAAAAGTCTTACAATTGTACTACTACTTATACAGAAACCAAAACTTATTTAATATTTTTACGGTTAAATTATAAAAAATGCATATGAACTTTATATTTTGGGTAAAAAAATGTCTCTCAAATTTAAAAGTTTAAAAAATACTCCTAAAATTTTAAAATGAGTTCAAAAATACCTTTATCGTTAGTTTTGGATGAAAATCGTTAAAAGTTTTGTTTAAAAAATATCTCTGAACTTTTAAACGTTTCAAAAATACCCTTTAATTTAATAAAAGTTAAAAAATACTTCTACTGTTAGTATTTGAACAGAAACGTTAATTCCTTATGAGAAAAATAATTTTAAAAATAAAAAAAAAGTTTTAAAAAAATGCTCCTACCATTAATATAGTGATCAATTTGTTTAAAGTTTTCTTAAACTCGAAAAGAACCAATTTTAAAACAAATTATATAGATATCCTTGTTTTCATATAGATATTCTTATATTTATCTTAATTTTCTAATCCTTAGTTTACACCAATTTTCTTAAACAACCAAAATAAAAACAAAAAATTTAAGTTAAAACATAAAATCCCACAAAATCCTACAAAATTTCACAAAATTCCAAAGCCAAAATCTTCTCTTAACATATACAAAAATGATAAATAGTCAAATAAAAAAATATTGACAATTAACACATACAACTACTATCGTATAATTTTGTTAAAATATGCAAGCCTTAAAATCATTTGGTGCTTTACTTACTATCTTTCTTTTTATTATAGTTTATATACCTTAATCAAAGTGTGTATTTTTATTTATTTATTTATTTTAGATAAACAAGTGTCAAATAGTTAACAAAAATGAGAGTAAGAGTATAGTGAAGAGGGAAGGAGAGAAAAAGATGGAAAATAGAGAGATAAGACGGTATTAACGATTTCTATTCATATAAAGAAAGAATATTTTTTTAATTTTTTTTTAAGTTTAAGGGTATTTTTGAAACTTTGAAAGTTCAAGAGTATTTTTGAAATAAAATTTTAACGATTTCCATCCAAAACTAACGACAAATGTATTTTAAACTCATTTTGAAAGTTTAAAAGTATTTTTGAGACTTTTGAAACTCTACGAACATTTTTCACGGTGTAAAGTACATTTTTTTTTTCATAATTTAGCCTATTTTTACAATAACACGGTTTATTAAATAAGAAAATAAATTTATCAAATGTATAACAGGTAAAGATTTATAATAAATAAAATTAAGACCTTGTCTTATAATAAAAAGAAAGAAACAAACAAACAACCCATTAATAAACTACTTTTTAAAGGAGCAAATAATGAGATTCACGTATTCTTTTAGTCTATATGGCTAATGGTTATAGCAGGTTTAGCTACAACCATTATTTCAATTTTAGCCTTTACTATTATTATTAATATTATTTTTTAAACTATAAATTTGGGTTAATGCTAAATGTTGTTTTAGTTGCCATGTATTTTTTTTTTTCAAATCGTAAAAACTACTCAGAAAATATGATAGTAATTATAATTACACTTTCAAAGTTCAATCGTAAAAATTGGACCCTTAAATTTCTATTAGTATTAAAATTGGACTTTCAAACTTACAATAATTAAAGAAATTAGACCTACAAATCATAAAACTTAAACCTCAAACTTATATAAATGGTACAATTTATACAATTATATAAGTTTGAAGGTCCAATTTAACCCAATTTTAATATTTATATAAGTTTGAGGGCTTAATTTTTAAAATTGAAAAATTTAAGGGTGTAATTGCAACTACTAGTTTTTGCAATTTGCCAATTTTTTTATCTGATCTAATTTATTTACTCATAATTTGACAAATTCTTATTATTTCTATGTAATTAAACTGGAATGCACCAAAATTAGTTCATAAGATATAATTCTAACAAAGGAAGATAAAATATTTTTGAGATAACACTTAAAAAAATATAAAAGTGCAATAATAACACATAACATTAAACATTAAACATTCTTGTGTTGATTTTACTCTGGACTCGGAAGACGGAAAATGGTGACGTGGAAATGAACTTTGGTGGTTTTGTTTATCAATTCAAACACACAAATATCCCCTTCTTCCAACTCATTATCAACGGCGAATCTTTTCCAACCGCCTTTCAGTTCCGTTCGCCGCCGTGTGAACGCCCACCGGACGCCGCATAAAACTCTCCAACTCCTCCCGTCGCCGATCTCCAGCTTCACATCCATCGATTCCTTTATGTATCTCTCTGCAAATATCCTCGGTATGCTCTGCATCAGATTCATCAAATTTCGAAATCACACTCTTTCAATTGAAGATCGTTCGAGATTTCAATATTTTTTTTCTTACCAGATAATTCCCTGTTTGAATGTAGGAAGGTCTCATCGTCACCATGAATGAAGGATTGTTCGTCCTACATTTGAACGATCTCGCTCTCCTCAGAACTACCAATTGATTCTCCGTCAATACCGGCGGCGTCTTCCGTGGATTCATCGGTCTCATCGTTTCCGGACTGAATCGGCCGTCGTCTCCTTCATTATAAGCTGAAATCGGTAAGTATTCATCCAATTTTAGGTACTGATAGGTGAAATTTAAGTTAAATTTTAGAGAAATTAAGCGAAACAAACCTGATCCTCTGTAAGTACTCTGTCTCCGTGAGTAATTAGTTTCCAGATCTTCATCTTCATCTTCATCTTCATAGCTGAATCCTTGAGACGTAGTGAATCCTCGATGCTTTTCGATCTTGATCTTCACATTCTTCCTCATCATCTTCTTCATCTCTCGGAATGAACAATACGCCACGGTTTTTTCCTCTTTCTCTCTGCTTCTCTTCTTCAAAACCGCCCCATTCAGTGTCCGGACAGATTCCTCTCCATCTTCGTTTTCGGTTTTGGGAATTAGAACCGACGGCGGGCGCGTTGGATAATCAATTTCGGTAGCAGATGTATCGAAAATTAGGACATTGAAGCAGCAAATTCTTCTCAACTGGAAGACAAGGAAATATCCAGGTTGAATAGAATAAAACTCTACGAACTCCGGCCAGCCTCTGAGGAAACAGATTTTGCCGTCTAAGTTCTTGAGTTGGACCGTCCAGTTTGCACCGTCGGGAAGGGAGAGAGTTGCTTTGCTGAATAACAGAGAAGCGCCATTGTTCTTGACGAACTTGTTTGGAAGATCCTGTGAAGAAAAGAGGTTAATTAAAGAAAGAAATGAAGAAATTAGAGAATGTGATTTGTTTGTTGGTTACTCACAAGCTTTTGTTGGATGAGATTTTGATGGAGAATGATCTTGAAGAAATGGGGATTTGGAGAACTGAACAAAGCCATTGGGAAGATAGCTTTTCAGCTCTTTTTCTCCTCCTCTGAGATTGAATTTAAATAAATGCAGTTGGTTTCTAAATACAAAATTAATCAAACTAAAAATGGAAACAAATAAAATAAAATAAAATAAAATAAAAACAGCAATGATGGGGAATCAGAATGTGTGAAGAAGGCTCTCATGAAGAAAGCATGTGGTCAAATTCATCCAAATCAGATGAAAATGAAACTCCACAATATCAAAATATTTGCTTTCATTTTCGTTGGTAATTATTGCTCCATACATAATCGGTTTGAAGAAATTTTCCATTTTTTAAAAGTTATAATTACAATATTTTGTCATTTTAAAAGTTATCATTAAAATGACTTGGAAAATTTTAAAAACTTCATATAGTTATGTTATTTTAATTGATGTAATAACAAAATAAATGACTAAAATCGATGCATCCATGATTTTGATTCACTTACATTACGACAAAATTAAAACTCCATCACACTTAAAAACTATCACAACTGCTTTTCTTCGTGACTTTTTTTTTTTCAAAGCTGTCATATTAATTCTTTAATGACATTATATTAAGTAAATAAGCTCAAACATTCAACATATTCAACAGCTGTTCACATTTCTTTAACTTTTACAGTTTGTTATTCTAACTACTTGTATCAAAAAAATTAGTATAAATACTCATCATTTACAAATTCGTAGTGTGCAACATACAAAAGCTTCAAAAAAGCTTGAAATCTATAAAGAGAAAAAGCTATGACTTAACTCTTGAATAAAATCTCCTCTCCTTCTCGTGGATGTAGGCATCATTTGCCAAACCACATATATCATCGTGTAGACCTCTTCTTTCTCTTTTCTTCTACAAGGTTGCATGTTGTTCATCACCATCGTTTACTCAAGCAGTCGCACGAAACAAACATAAAAGATTAGGGTTAGAGAAGTTATGCAAATTCGATAGAGAGAACAAGAGAGAGAAAGAAATTAATTTTGCAAAATCCCATAGAATAAAAGATAGTCATTCACTTCCATCAGGCAAAAGTTAGTGGAGTTTTCCACGTGGAGCACATCAGCTGGAAGATCGTGGACAAAGCATATCCAAGAACTCTACCAAACCAATTTATTTGGGGCAAAATTCTTGGGTTCACGATTTTGGATCAGTAGAGCAGGCCCATTAATTCATCATTTGGCCTTTTAGATCACAATCAACAGAAAGCAGGCCCAACAAAGTGGTATCAGAGCAAAAGACTTACAAGATTGCAGTTCTTGAAGATTCAAGATTCAAATTTTTTCCAAGATGTTAGTAGCAAGACTCGAAGTAGAGAAATTCGATGGCAAAGGAGATTTTGGCTTGTGGAAGGCTAAAATCAAGGCAATTCTCGGCCAATAGAAAACTCACAGAGTCCTCCTTGACCCATCAACACTCCCTGCCATAGTGACAACTCAAGAAAAAAAAAGACTGGGAACTGGCAGCTTATAGTACATTGGTTCTAAACTTTAGTGACAGTGTTCTAAGACAAGTTTTAGATCAAGAAACTGCCTATAGGATACGAACTAAACTAGAAGAATTATATGCTATCAAAGATCTTCCTAATAAAATATACCTTAGGGAGAAATTCTTTACATTAAAAATGGATTCATCAAAAACTTTAACTGATAATTTAGATGAGTTCAAGAAAATTGTTGCTGAATTCAAAACTTTAGGAGAAAAACTTGGTGATGAAAATGGGGTCTATGTGCTTCTAAACTCTTTGCCTGAACCCTATAAGGAAATTAAAAATGCTCTAAAATGTGGAAGGGACAATATAAGTACTGATACTATAATTTCAGCCCTAAGAACTAGAGAGCTAGAGTTACAGATTGATAAAAAGAATCATTCTAGTGGTGAAGGGTTATTTGCTAAAGGAAACTTTAAACAAAATCATTCAAAGGAAAGAAAACCATATAATTCAGATGATAATGAGTCTAAACAGAAATAAAATGTAAGTATTGCAAAAAGAAAGGACATTTAATCAAAGACTATTTTATCCTAAAAAGGAAGAACCAAGAGAAAGAAAAGGACTCCAAAGGCAAATAGCCTGAAGCATATGTTGTAGAAGGTTCTTTTATCTACTCAGATGCTTTAGCCTCAACCTTAGACAAATCCAACCATGTAAATCCTGTAGGAAAACATGATTGGGTCCTAGATTCTGGATGCACCTACCACATGACCTCAATGAGACCATGATTCAACACCTTTAAAGAAATTTAAGGAGAAATGCTTTATATGGGAAATAACCAAGGCTGTAGGATAGAAGACATTGGCTCTGTTTCTATGAAACTTAAGGACGAAACTATTAAACTCCTTATGAATGTGAGATATGTTCCACTTCTTAAGAGAAATCTAATCTCCTTTAGGTATGCTTGATACAATTGGGTGTGAGTATAGGGGTAAAGGAGGAACCTTTGAGGTGCTAAAAGACTCTAAGGTGATACTAGTTGGGGAAAAGATAAATGACTTCTTTGTGGTCAAAGGAATTGAAATGATGACAGGGGTATATGTTGCCACCACAAATGAGATCACAGAGGCTGATGTTTGGCATAAAAGATTATCTCACATTAGTACTAAAGGCCTAGAAGTCCTATCTAAGCAAGGGATTCTACCTAAAGGTCTCTCAGAAAATCTAACCTTTTGTGAACACTATGTTTTAGGAAAAACCACAAGGCAAAGTTTCACTAAAGCACAAAAACACTACAAAAGCTATCGTAGATTATATTCACTTTGATCTATGGGGTCCAGCTCCTACACCTAGCCTAAGTGGCTCAAAGTATTTACTTTCTTTTACTGATGACTTCTCTAGAAAAAGTTGGGTCTACTTCCTTAAAACTAAAGACCAAGTGTTTGATAGGTTTAAGGAATGGAAACTCATGATAGAGAAGCAAACTTCTAAAGAAATTAAATACCTAAGAACTGACAATGGGCTGTAATTTTGTAGTGAAGAGTTCAACAAGTTCTGTAAAGAAACAGGAATAACTAGATATAGGACTGTTAGATTCACTCCTCAACAGAATGGAGTTGCTGAAAGACTAAATAGAACAGTCACGAAAAAGGTTAAATGTCTTCTCTCAGATGCACTTAGTGAAAAATATTGGGCCGAGGCAGTAAGCTACACAGTGTACACCTTAAATAGGTGTCCTCATTCCTCCCTAAACTTTCTAACTCCTGAAGAAAAATGGACCACACATCCACCTAACCTAGAAAATCTAAGGGTATTTGGATGTGTTGGCTATATTCACCAAAATCAGGGGAAACTAAAGTCTAGGGTAGGAAAGTGTATGTTTGTTGGGTTCTCAGAAGGTGTCAAAGGCTTTAAGATGTGGAATCCTATTGAGAAAAGGTTTGTCATAGGCAAGGATGTCACTTTTAGAGAAAAAGAGATGTTTATGCAAAAAGAAAAGACAACTTATGAAGTTTCTAAAAGCTCTAGTACTGCTAGGATTGAGGTGGAGACACCTAAAGATTCTTCCACTAGTCATAACCCTCCTAATGAAACTGAAGAAGAAGAAGAGGAAAACTCAAATGAGCATATTGTGAATACTGAAGTTGTACCTGATCTAAGTCAGTATTCTTTGGCTAGGGATAGACAAAGAAGAGTGATAGTTCCTCCAACCAGGTATACTGAAACTAATTACATGAACCTAGTCCTAAATGCCACAATAGCTTCTAATGACCAAGAACCAACTACTTTTGAAGAGGCAGTAAACTGTCCTAATGCTAGGTCTTGGATCCAAGCTATGTGTGAAGAAATAGAATCACTCACTATCAATAATTCTTGGACCCTAGCCCCTCTTCCTAAAGGATGCAAACCTATAGCCTCTAAATGGATATATAAACTAAAGGAGGGTTCTACCAAAGAAGAAAAGCTTAGGTACAAGGCAAGGCTAGTGGCTAAGGGGTTTACTCAAAGGGAAGGCATAGACTATTCTGAAATTTTTTCACCAGTAATAAAACAAACCTTTATTAGACTTCTTTTATCTCTAGTTGCTCAGTACAACCTTGAACTAGATCGACTAGATGTTAAAACTACTTTCTTTCATGGAAATCTAGAAGAGGTTATCTATATGGTTCAACCTAAAGGGTTTGAAGAAAGAGGGAAAGAAAACCTATACTGTCTCCTAAACAAGTCTATATATGGTCTTAAACAATCCCCTAGATGTTGGTACAGAATATTTAATGATTACATAGAGAGTATTGGATTTCAAAGACGTTCCTATGATATTTGTTCTTATATTAATTCAACTACCTATAAGGACAAAGTCTATCTACTACTCTATGTTGATGATATGCTACTAGTAGGGAAATATAAGGAGGACTTAATTCATGTAAAAGATCTCCTAAAGAGAGAATTTTACATGAAGGATTTGGGTCAGTCTAAAAGGATCCTTGGGATTGAAATTAAAAGAGACAGGGCTTCCTCTACTCTAACCATTAGTCAATTAAGCTACTGTGAAAAAGTAATTAACAGATTTAATATGTCTAATGCAAAATCAGTCACTATACCTATTGCTAGTCATTTTAAACTTTCCTCAGAAAACTCACCGAAAGAAACAGACATAGAACATTTGACTCAAATGCAATTAATTCCATACAATCAAGCAGTAGGGATGATATCTACTAGACTAGACCTATCATACAACACTAGTCTTGTTAGTAGATACATGTCTAACCTTGGAAAAAGGCACTAGGAAGCAACCAAATGGATTTTAAGATACCTAATTTGGTCTAAACAGTCAAATTTAACATATCAAAGTACAAAAGAAACAGATTTAGAGCTATATGGATATGTTGATTCATATTTTGCAGGTGACCAAGATAAAAGAAGATCATTAACAGGTTATCTATTCTTATTTGGTCCAAATTTATTGTGTTGGAAAGCAAACTTACAGTCAATCACAACATTATCAACCACAAAAACAGAGTACATGGCTTTATCAGAAGCAATAAAAGAAGCATAGTGGTTAAAGGGGTTGATGAAGGACTTTGGTATTAATCAAACAGTAGTAAAGATCTATTGTGATAACCAAAGTGCCATTCACCTATCCAAAAATCCTCAATATCATTCAAGGACCAAACACATAGATATTAAATATCACTCTGTAAGAGACAGAATAGAAAAAGGAGAAGTCGAAGTGCTAAAAGTTCATACCAGAGACATTCTCTATACTTTGTCATTAACCGTATAAGCAATTAAAAAAAAGAAAAAAAAGAAGCGGAAATGAAAGGAGAATACGAGTATAAAAGGAGTGAAAGGGGAGTGAAAAAGTAAGATATTTTTCAGCGTTTAGTTGTTGTTGTTGTTGTTAAAAAAGGAATAGAGTTGGGAGAGTTAGGAGAAAGAGGGATGTTGATATTGGATATGGAACCTATGGAAGCATTCTCGGACGCGGTTTCCATAATGCACAGATACGATTCATTCGCATACATGCGATGCAACGGCGGCATGTTTTCGATCGTAATCCCTCAATGTTTGCCTCGCTCCATTGTAACTCTCAAAATGCTACCACATTTCTTCACCCGCTTCACTTGCGATCAGATCCACTACGTCAGATTCAGCATTAACGCTTTCTATATGAACATCTTGGATCACCACCGCCTTGGCTTTAATTCCCTCACTCTCTGTCTTGCCGAATTCCGTCTCCATATGGCCCTCGAATTTCATTCCCCCAGTACTACCAATTCTTTTCCCCTTCTTTCTTTCTTTCTTTCTTTTTTTCTGTTCACAAATTTCTTTCATTCATTCTTTCTTCGCTTTTCTTTTCTTTTTCTCAAGCTTTTCAATATCCATCTCCACAATTGCTGCCTACATCGCAACCTGGTCTTTATCAGCTTTCCGGCAAGATTGATTATACAGCTTTCGTGTCTATTGATTTACAAGAGTTTCGACGTCTTATTATGATCTTGGATAATACTAAATCTTTTGGTATTTTCTTTTTCTATTTATTTCATCTCTACTCTCATCTTTCTTTTCTTCTTCTTTTTTATGTTTCTTCGATAAATTATTTTTATTCTTCTTTATCAGTTCAATTTGCTATTACCACTTCAGAATTCAAGTTCTTTCTTCAAGATAGGGAGATTACTTTTTCTACTCAGGTATTTTCTTTCTTCATTTTCATTCTGCTTTGCTAATTAACAACTATTAAATTTAAGTCTTTTTTCTTTTTTTGAAAAATAGGTTGCATCTCAAATTTTAGTCAAATTTTAAATTATTTCAGCTTTTTGTTTCGGATTTTTTATTTTTTTGGTACGATGTACAAGGGTGTGGGATTGATTTTTTTGGTTTTGAAAATTGTACCTCTTCTTCATTTCTTTTATTCATTTCTATCTTTTTTAAATACAAGAGTTGAGTTCTTAGTTAAGTTTAAAAATAAAAAACACAAGTTTTTGAAAACTTGCACTTTCAAATTTAACAAATGGTACCTATTTTTTTTTTCTAGATTTTAAAAATTAGGTTGATTTTTGAAAATATTGTAACTTTACAGCAAAAAATTTAGAAGTGGAATGAGGTGTCTAGGGAGATTATTTTTTACTATTGAGGTATTTTCTTTTCATATTCATCATGCTAATTAGGAACTATCCAAATTATATATGCCTATTTTATCATTTTTTTTGGATAAGAGAGTTGGTGTTTTAATCCAATTTTAAAAACAAAAATAAGTTTATTTCTTCTCAATTTTTTTTAAGACGATTTGCATTTTTTTTAAGTACAAGAGTTGAATTCTAAATTTCAAAACAAAAAACAAGTTTTATAACGTCACTTTTTTTATAACTTATATATTAATTTTCAAAAAATTAAGAATAAAAAACCAAATGATTACTTATTTTTTTTTTTTTCTATTTTTTAAGAATTGGCTTTATTTTGTTAACACATGAGTTGTTGATGGGCTTAATTTAAAAAAAACAAAATCTAAAACCTAAAAACAGAGTGAGTATTAAACATGGCTTCAATTATTCAAATTATTGGAAGGTTTTTTCTTTTTCATTGATTGATTTATTTTAATGTTTTTTTTTTTTAAATTTATAGATGAATCAATGCATAATAGGAGGTATTAGAGACGGGGAAGAAATTCGAGGTGCAATAAGTCTGTATCCGTGGGAATTTTATTTTAATTTCACATCGAAAAGATTGTGGTTATTCCAATCATATGATCCCAGTGGTGTCACACTGGTTGCTCCTATGGGATTATATGTCAACATTTCTTCATATTTCCCCCAATATTTCTGTAGGGGAATTTAAAATCTCTATGCTCTACTACAATTTTCTTAATAAATAAACAAAATATCCTCAAAAGGATTAATATTCCTACTTCAACTGTGCACATTTTTCTATTCCTATCTCCAACTTAATTATGATTTTATTTCTTTAAATTGTTTTTTTCTGTTGCAATTAATTTAAATAATAAATAGGAAAATATTTGCAAGAACTACATAAGAACCTACGAAATTGCTATAATCAAAATTTATCATATAACTTATGTAATTGTTGCAGTTAAAATATTATTTAAGCTTGTTTCGTTTTTAATTTTGTTAGAAATATATAAATGATATATTAACTTCTAACAAAATAAAATTTGAGAAGATGTGAAATTCTGTATTTCTCATTTGTTTATTTATAAATTAAAATAAATATAACTTACTCCATGTGGTATTTAACAACTAGCGATATACAGGATAAGTTACATAAATTGAGCAACCAAATGAAAATTTGAAAACTAAAAAAAAAAGAGTGGAAATAAGTTTAATTTTTTAAAACAAAAATAAAAATCAAATCATTATCAACTGAGACTAAAGAAATAGTAGTTGCTTTTAACATGCCATTACAAACATCATTTCACCTTGTTCATCGAGAGTATTAAACCTCTGGCTTGGCACCATTTCACCTTGTTCATCGAGAGTATTAAATTTCTAATCTCTTCGTTAGATATATTTACCTTATTCGCTTTTTTAGTTCATTTTGGCTACAAAAGTAAAAGTTTACCAAATTATTAAATGAAAATATATATTGAAAGTAGATGGATTTGGTTCAACACTTTCAAAACTTTTTGTTTTGAACAACTTTCACAACTTTGAAATTTCAATAATTAATTTTATAATAATGTAACCATCAGTTTTTGGAAAATTTTCCCATATACAAAAAAAAATGTCAAATTATTTACAAAAATAATAAAAAAAAAAAAAAAAACAAACAAACACTGATAGACACTAAGCGAGCGTTTGATGCAATAAGTTAGTTATAGTCCTATGTTATTATAGTTGAGTTATGATAGTTTGCATTTGGGTATAGATTATTTTAGTTTGGGTTGTAAACTATTTTAGTTTGAGAAGAAAATAGTAAACTCTGTAACAAATAATAAAAAATGATGAATGTAACATAATAAAAACTGTAGTAAATAGTAAATACTGTAGTAAATGAAAGTTATGAAATAGTGTTGACTATAACTAGTTGGAGGTTTTGAAATAGTTTTTATTATAGCAAGAGGTGATTATTATATTTTGATGATAACCCTTGCCTTGAACATTTCCTAATAGAGTTCAATCAACGTCTATCACATAGTATTGGTGATATACTTCTATCAACCTTTATCGGCCTCTATCAAAGAAGATTAAATCTGACTATTTTGTGTAAATAATTTTTCTTATTTTCCTGTTTTTGAAAATTCCCTTATTTTTATATACCGGATAAAAGACGACGTACATTCTCATAGTTTGAATTAAAAAAAGAAAGATGATGCTAAGTTTGAACTAATAAATAAATATTGTTTAAACTTTATTTCAATCACCAGAAAATTTTAAACGGTGGCGAGTCCACGTTAAAACAAATTAATACCACGTATAAAAAGTGGAATTATAAAAATATCTTGTATTGAATCAATTTTTAATACAAACTAAGAATTTTCCAACATTGTTTTGAAAATTTTACTTTTAATTTACAAGTACATTTGCAAGATTTATAATTAGTTCATGTTCATATGAAAAACATAAATTTATTTTAATTGAAAATTAAATATTTGTAGTTATAATTTTGTCTTTTAAAATATACGTATAATATTCTTCACATTAGAAATTACTTTGAAATTGTAATTCATTGGTTTTAATTTTAATCATTTCTCATTACATTTTTAGAATTCGCTGGTCTAGTTCAAGTTAAATTGCGACCTTTCAAATATATATACAACCTTTTACACCTCTCTCTCTTTCTTCTTCTTTCTTTCTCTTTTTTTTTTTTTTTTTTCCTCTTTTCTTTTTTCTTTTTTTTTTCTTTTTTAAAATTAAAATGGATTTACACCTTTTTTAGACTGTATTGAGTAAAAGTTCAATTTAGCAATTATTTTGATATTAAAAAAATAGAAAAAACCGTAATATTGGTTATAAAATAGAGAGGAGAACAAAACTAACATAAAAACATAAGAGAGAAATGGAGAGAAGAAAGCAGAGAACATATGTATTATGCTTAATTGAGGTGTGTTTTCAAATGATCTCTATAATCTTTATTTATAAGGTTGTGAGAATAATGGTGGTTACAAGAATGAAACATAAAGTGGGGACAAGATAATTATGTGGATTAATTGGAGAGGTTAATGGATGAATTTTAACCTATGGAGGTTATGCATGGACATCTACATAATTATCATATTTATAATACTCCCTTTTAGATGTCCATAATATAGAATACATGTCTAGTTAAAACCTTACTAAGAAAACCCAATGGGATAAAAACCTAAATTCGTATAATTTAGTAACTTTCTCATTAAAAATTTACTTGAAAAACCCAATGGAACAAAACTATAGTCAAGGGAAAAAAAGGTGTAGTATTTTTATTCCTCTTATGAAAACATCATTTGATACTCTTGGTTGTAACATACAAATGTTGTATGTTTAAATTCTCAGATGTTGTTGCAGGTAACACCTTCGTCAATAAGTCTCCTAAATCGTCTTTTAAAGAAATTCGTTGAATAGTGATGTTTATATTTTATGCTTTATCATCTTCATTTAAGAACACTATTGGTTAGCCTCGTACATCATCAAGATTTTAACATGATTTAAAGTAGTTGTTATGATCTGCTTCACAAGCTGCCATGATATAAAAATCTTTTCTATGTATTAAGTAACCTATTTAAGATCTAGGTCTAACGGGTTAGATAAGTTACTTGCATCTTCGTAATCAACTATATCACAAGTAGATTTATGAGAAAAAAAATAACCCATATAAACTAATTCTCCAATAAAAACATAAAATTTGTTAACTCTACTCCAATATCTTTCTTTGGAGGAATATTATATTTATACTATGACAAGTAGCATATAAATTACTAAAGATATGAGTGACTTATTTCTCAAAATTATGGTTCTTCAGAACCTAAAGTTCTTTATTATCTTTCTGATATCAGATGATATAATTTTTTTCACACTAAGTGAACGAAGCATCATGGTGATGTAACTAGTCCATATAAGATCCTTTATGTATAAATTGATACAATTTTATTCGCTTTATGCTCTATTTGCAAGCTAAAGCAAAACTTATCATCTCAACTTATTTCTTAAGAAACTCTATTGCCTTTGAAACCTCTTCAGAAGTTTCTACTCAAATCATTAACACACACACACACACACACACACACACACACACACACACACACACACACATAATGTATAGTAAATCTCATGTTGTGATTTCTTTATGAAAACATATGGAAAAACAAGGTTATTTTGATACCCTCATACCATCAAATATTTAATAAGATGATTATTTTGAGGAAATCTAAACAGAGATCCTTTGAGCAGCAGAAGTGGATCGTTCCAAATTCCATTCAGAATAAACACAACAATTACAGTCTTAAACGGAAACGAATAAATTATGCATAAATATAAACTACCGCATGCTAGAAGAAAATACAAGGGATAGAGTATGCGTACTTTGGAAAAACTATTCTTCAAGTATCCTTCGATCGATTTCCTATGCATCCAACGATGCACTCGAACGCAATAAACGAAATAGCCAACAACAAGAACAACTGGATGCACCTTGAACCCAATCGAGTCCAACTCGATCCACAAATGGATTTAAAACACCACCACAAGTGTTACCTTGGTATTCTCGGTGTGAGAATCCAGGAGTTGTGGACTTTATATGATCTTGGATTGAGAAAGACAGGAGGTATACGATCGAGTAAGTGGGAGATCAAGACTGTTTATCGTATAGACGATGTACTCGATCATTTAGAAAATGGAAGCCTATCGTATAGGCTTTGCTACTCGATCGTATAGTAACGATCAACGAGTAACTATCGTATAATCAACTCATAGCTCGATCGTGTATGCTCTCAATGTTATTGCTTAGTAAAAACACTTTTTACTTGAAAGTTTTTTCCGTGAGATTTTTCGAATAAATCATCTGACTAATTTTGGAAAATAATTTTTCTTTTATCTCACGGTTACCATAAAACTTCCAATAACCTCCCACTCAAATCGGTTATTAAAGAAAAAGAATTAATTATCATATAATTAATATATGATAAATAAATATGATAACCAACTTATCATATTATATCTATAACCTATAGTTTTAATATTTCATCATATGAAGCAAATAAACCATAATTCTTTTTCTATTTTATGGTATTTAATATAAATCATATTTATATTAATTCCCCCAATTAATGTATCTAATACATCATATCGATTATATCATATATAATTGAATTTTCTCTTGTTAATTTGAACAATTCAAACTAACCCAAAATCTGATTCTCAACATGAACCCATTGAGCTATCAAGGGGATCTCATGGACCTGTAGTTTGAAGATCAAACAGTACGTGAATAACTGACTAAACTCTTTAATCATGAGATCCACCATCCGTTAACTGTTGGTCACTTCACTAAAGACCGACAGCTGTACTCTTCGCATTACAGATATATTTATGTGTCCATATGATCAATCAACAGTGCGATGATCCTTCACAAATCGCTCGTAAGTATAGCTAGGTCAATTTACCATTTTGCCCCTATAATTACAACTAACTTCTTAAGTACCACTGATTCCTCTAATGAACAATAACTCCTTAAGCTGATTACTATGACTGAGTCATTTCTTCCAAAGAGAGGGTGTGGTCACTATATTCAAGACCCGAAATCAGCCCTTAACGGAGTAATTTATCTACTTACCCTTGCTTCAAGGAAGGAGTGAATTCCGTCTTGTGTAACTGAGTTCCCGGCTCTCCAATCAGACGAATCCCAAAAAAGGTAGGCTTGTTGAGTTGGTAATCTGGCCACTCTCACCCATACTAATCAAAGGACCGCCCTCATAGGCAGGAGTTCCCAACTCACTCAGGATTAAGGTCATGTCACCTATGATCATTTTTGTAAAATGTAAGTCTCAATTATCAACGACGTTATATAAAGAGACTAATCATCTCGTGGTCCGATCTTATATAAACTCTTTGTATAGGACACCCCCGCTCGCATGTCTCCACATGAATGGTCAGGGTCATACCATTTGTAGCACTTTATAATACTTGTAACATCTACAAAGCGGGTCGTATCCGTAGCGTCACCAAAATAAGGTACCCCTCCTTATCCTTATACTATAGACCATTTAGGTTATTACTTAAGGTATGATCCACTTGTATGTCTCACATACATGCTTAAGTTACATGAAATAACCACGGATCTTAGTTTATTGGATATGAGTAAATGCAAAAAAAATAACATTTATTTTATTAATAACAATGTGTATAAAATGTTTACAAACTACGAGACCATAGGAGAAGTAGGACACTAATCCCAACAATCTTCCACTTGTCCTAATGCCTCGGGAGACAAAAGTACAATACATAAAAATAGTACAATATACAATATATTAGGGCATTACTGTATACCACAGATCATCTCCCACTTGCCCTAGGCAAGGTGCCGCATGTCTCGTAGACCCAGACTCTCTAGATGATCCTCGAACACTTTAGCCGTGAGAGCCTTTGTAAACGGATCAGCAACGTTGTGTTCTGATGCGATCTTCGTGACTATCACATCACCGCGATGCACAATCTCCTTGATCAAATGATACTTCCATTCAATATTCTTGCCTCTTCGGTAACTCCGAGGTTCCTTTGAATTTGCCACAGCCCCGCTGTTATCACAATAGAGTGTGATCGACAAAGATATATTTGGAACAACTTCCAAATTTGTAAGGAACTTCCTAAGACAAATAACATCTTTAGTAGCTTCACAAACGGCTACATATTTGACTTCCATAGTGGAGTCCACGATACATCCTTGCTTAATGCTTCGCCAAACTACAACCTCTTCATTAAGAGTGAACACTGCCCTTGATGTCGATTTCTGAGAATCTCTATTAGTCTGAAAGTCAGAATCTGTGTATCCTGTAAGGATCAAATCCTTATCTCCATACACGAGCATATAGTCTCTTGTTCTCCGAAGATACTTGAGAATCGTTTTGACCGCCAACGAGTGATCTAATCCTAGATTGGACTGATATCGACTGATAATCCCAACTGCATAGCAAATGTCAGGTCTAGTACATGACATTTCATATATGAGGCTTCCAACAACCGAAGCATAGGGAATCTGTCTCATTTCCTCAACCTCTTGAGGTGTCTTAGGACATTGCTTCTTAGACAAAACAATTCTGTGCCTGAAGGGTAATAAACCCCTCTTGGAATTCTGCATCGAGTACCTGATCAACATCTTGTCAATATATGATGCCTGAGACAAGGCCAACCTCTTGTTCTTACGATCCTGAATGATCTAGATCCCTAGAACATACTGTACCTCTCTCAAATCTTTCATTTGGAATTAAGTGCCTAGTCACGTTTTAATGTCAGTCAGAAAAACTACATCATTCCCAATGAGTAGGATATCATCCACGTACAGTACTAGGAAAGCTACTGAGCTGTTGATGATTTTCTTGTAAACACAAGGCTCATCAAAATTTTGATTAAAGCTAAATGATTTGATCGCATTATCAAATCTAATGTTCCACAATCTAGATACTTGTTTCAGCCCATAAATGAACCTATTAAGCTTGCAAAGATTTTGCTCTTGATCTGGAACAATGAGTTCCTCTGGTTGAGTCATGTAGATGGTCTCCTCAAGATTACCATTCAAAAAGATAGTCTTGACGTCCATTTGCTATATCTCATAATCATAAAATGTGGCTATGGACAGGAAAATCCTGATAGACTTCAACATGACAACAGGTGAGAAAGTTTCCTCATAATCCACTCCTTCGACCTGGGTATAACCCTTTGCCACGAGTCTAGCCTTAAAGGTATGTACCTTTCCATCTACACCTCATTTTCTCTTGTAGATCCACTTACACCCTATAGGTTTTACCCCATTAGGCTGATCCACAAGTTTCCATACAGAATTAAAGTATATAGACTCCATTTTTTGATTCATGGCTTTAATCCACTCATCTTTGTCAACATCTTCCATTGCTTACTTATAAGACAATGGATCCTTAACTCCATCATCAGACATGATGTTTTGAGCTTCAGTCAAACCCATGTAGCATTCCAGTGGGTTCACAACTCTCTTACTAGGTAGAGGCAATCTCAACTCTTGAGATGGTTGGCTAGATGAAACGACATCAACAACTTTTGTTGATCTATTAGTCTGTTCAACAACTCTTGTTAAACTTTCAATAGTCTCACTAGAAATATCATGTAAAACAAGCTTGCTTCGTAGTTTATGACCCTAATGTGGTCTTCTTCTAAGAAGATAGCATTTGTTGGCACAAACACTTTGTTCTCACTTGAATCATAGAAGTATCCACTACTCGTTTCTTTGGGATAGCCTACAAATAGGCAAACTTTCGAACGCGGTACCAACTTTTTAAGGTTAGCCATAAGCACATAGGCCGGACATCCCTAAATCCTGAAGTGGCGTAAACTACCTTTACGGCCTCCCCAAAGCTCAAAAGGTGTTTCAGAAACACACTTTGAGGGAACATTGTTCAAAATATAACATGCAGTCTCCAGTGCAAATCCCCGAAACGAGTCTGGAAAATGAGCATAACTCATCATAGACCAAACCATGTCCAACAGGGTTCTGTTTCTCCTTTCTGATACACCATTCTGCTGAGGTATACCTGGGGCCGAGAGTTGGGACTTGATTCCATGTTCTATCATATAGTTCTAGAATTCTAAGTCCATATACTCTCCACGATCAGATCGTAGTGTTTTTATCTTCTTACCTAACAAGTTTTCAACTTCAGCCTTATACTCCCTAAACTTTTCAAGAGCGCTAGACTTACGTTGCATTAGGTATAGATATCCATATCTTGAATAATCATCTATGAAAGAGATGAAATATTTATACCCACCTCGAGCTTTAACACTTATTGGACCACAGAGGTCTGAATGTATAAGCTCCAAGGTTTCCTTGGCTCTATAACATTTTCTAGTAAAAGGTCATTTGGTCATCTTGTCTTCAAGGTGTGATTCACATATCGACAATGAGTTTTCTTCTAAACTATTTAGAAGTCCAGCACCAACTTCTCAATCCTGCTGAGGTTGATGCGACCTAACCTTAGATGCCAAAGATGGACGTTTTTCTTAGGAGAAACCTTTGGTATTTTTGCAGTTGTCGCTGTTTTAAACATTTCAGTTTTAAGCAAGGCTTTTATGACTAACGATCTTAGTACATATAAGTTATTTTCCATTGAACCAAAACCAATCTCCATACCATTCTTGAAAATAAACACTTTATTCTTAGAAAAGGAGACGGAATAACCTTGTTCAATCAGACAAGAAATTGAGATTAAGTTCCTCTTAATATGAGGAACTACAAAATCATTATCCAGTAACAGATAACGTTTCTTGTCCAAAAATAACTTCAACCTGCCTACAGCTACAGCTGGAATAACTTCACCAGTACCGACTCGAAAAATCAACTCTCCATCTTCCAACGTTTTCTAGGAACTAAATCCTTGGTAGGAAGAACTTACGTGATTAGTAGCACCTAAATCAAGTATTTAGGCAGAATCGTCATTCTCTACCAAACACGTCTCCAAGACAAATAAATCACATTTATTGTCTTCAGATTTCTTCCTCTTTTGGAGAGCAGTGTGATCAGTGTCAGAACCTATATAAGCTCAAAGTTCCATTTCAGAGAACAATTCTCGTTGATGAACCTTTCCATAGTCAGCAACAATTGCTTTCTCTTTTCGTCCTTTAACATTCAAGAAAGATTGGAGATTATCTTGGGAACTGACACTACTGATTTCTTTGTCATCCATCCCTTTGTGTTTAAAAAGTGAGAACTTACGTTTAAACAATTCTTGCAATGAGTCTATGATCTTACGTGCAATGACCATGTTCTCAACCCTTTTGGCCAATGCATCAAGTATGCTAGCCAAAATGTGAAGTCGGGCCATCGAATTAGCCTTCATCCACATCTCATATGAATTACGAACATTTCGCAGTGCACCAAGGGTTGGGATTTGAGGACACTCCTCAACCATGATAAACTCTAGGTCGTTTACCACGAAATATGTTTTGAGAGACTCTTTCCAATGTATGTAATTGGTCAAATTAAAAGAGGCACTAACGAAAAATCATAAACAAACACATTGATCTACATTAGATTTTAACAAATACTCTTTAAAACAAAATCCAATATGTTTTAGCAAAATCTAAATAAATCCCATGTGACATCTAGTTTTGCAATGACGCTTCAGTGGTGTAGGATAAAAGCCACCGAAGGATAGTCAATTTATCCCTCCTCTGAATTGAAACACTCTCAACTAGTCATTAGTACCAAAATAACTCTTGCTATAACGACTAGCCAAATTGATTTGGTCAAGAAATCATTAACTTGCTTAACAATTCCTGTAAGTGTGACCTTTCATTTTAGATCCTAGAGTTTCGCTCCAAGTAGCCAATTCGAAGGGAAAAAAATCCAATTGGGACAAAAACTAAAGCGACTCTATCCATTAATGGAGTTCACCTTGATATTGATCCACACAAACCATCCGGAGGGGGATGCTCCCAGGGCGCCACGAGGCCATGTAAGAAGATCTCACAGTGCAAACCAATGAAGAAGACCGCAGGACATATTGACACACATCCTTCACCCACTTACTATAAATACTCACTCCGTCCACCTTAATATTGACTCATGCAAACACCATATGAAGGGGGATGCTCCCAGGACACCACGAGGCCAAGCATGAATCTCACGGTGTGAACATTAAGGGAGAAACGTGAGTGGAATTGACATATCATATATATCTTTTCCTCCCACTGAGTATTTTATAACCTAGGGTTTAATTTACTTAGAAAAAACATGGCTAATGATTTTAATTAAGTGACTTTTTAGGTTTTCCTAGAAGTAACGCTTACTTTGGAAAGTTGAACAACTTTTGATCATCATTCATTAAACTCTTTAACAAAGTCTTTGGTCAACTGTTGCATGCTTGTAGCAAATCTATATAATTCACCTTTCTAGGTAGGTTTCTAGGTAGGGGTGTTCCGTTTCCGTCAGCTTTAATACCCCAACCTAGCTAGAACCAGTCTTAGACAAAAGGTCCCTTATAGATAGATTTATTACAAATTTAATCTTTTATTCAAATCAATTTAATCCTATTAAATCGATTCAAAAGATTAAACTTAGGTATCTAATATTATTAGAACCATGAACTTAGGTTTATCTCAAACAAATTTTAAAACTCTTTTAAAACATGAGTTTATTTAAGTTCGCATGCAACGCTTTCTTATTGATTTTAGTTCTAATTTCCATTATAACACTTATAACAGGAAACAACTAAAACCAACCACAATGCGAAGCAACACATACAAGGCATTCATAACTCTTATAAATAAACCAAAGTGTTATGCTCCATGCATTGTTCATTCATTACTACTGGTATATAACACTTATATAACAAAGCAATGAACCAAGCATACATGCTCTCATATACCCTTATACTATAACTCCTATAATATAAAGATGATGCATGAATATGCTTAATGCATGCATAAATATAACTCTTATATTATATGATGCATAAATTTCATCATGCCATTAACTATATTATAACACTTATAATATATGATGCATGAATAAAATGCATAATGTAAGGTGGGTTTTAAATCTATATGTCATACATTATGGTATATAAACAAACATACATCTCATGTAAATTAAGTAAAAGTTGATGGACCGGGATAATTAGCCTCAAATCCTGAAAAAACAAAGCTAACTATTACAAAGAGCAATGAGTCTACCGGTTCAAATAGGCGAACTAGGTCTTGAACCGTCTGGGCCTCCTCAATCGTGTAGCAACTCTTGTAATCGTTTAGCAATGCTGCAAGAGCATAAACAATCATTTAGCAATGATCGAGTACCTTTGACTATGCGATGAAGCATGAAGGTCACGTGATTGTACAGTGCACATCGTGCAACACATGCCTTAAATGATCAAGTAGAAGAAAACTATGTGGTAAAGCATGATCGTTTAAACGATCCTTGAGCAAGCGTAAAATATTGTATACCAGCTGATCGTGTAACCAGTGACTATGCGATGAAGCATGATGAACTACACGATCGTTTAGTGCGCATGCCTACTAAACGATGAGTGTCAAAAACTCTATGAGATTGTTTACCTCAAGCGTCCACGCGATCGCGGATCCAATACTACACGTTAGAGTAAACTCTTTACTCAATCGTTTAGCATCAACTATATGATCGTTTAATAAATACTACACGATCAGTTAGAACTTTTCTACACGACCATTTAGCCAAATTTGAATGATCGTTTAGCCTGGGCTACACGATGCGATCAACCTTTGGTCTTTTTCCTCGATGAGAATTGCATCTCCATGCTTCGAAACTTCATCACAAACGATTAAAAAAATTTCAAACACTTCGAATACAGACTCGATTTCTTTTTAATTATGCTAAAAAACGCAGGGGCTCTTACAAATTAACACTTTGTAAACTTAAAGAAAGCTTTAAACAAAGGCAATCATCCCGTAAACATCCATCAACACATCCACAAACACATTTAATTCTTAAATGCATTGTAGAAAACTTAAAACCCACCACGACTGTAAAATAAGTTCAATACAACAATGGAATTTTGAAATCAAAACAACTTAGCTCTGATACCAATTGAAGGAAATTTAACTCAATCGTGTATGCTCTCAACGTTATTGCTTAGTAAAAACATTTTTTACTTGATAGCCTTTTTCGTGAGATTTTTCGAATAAATCTTCTGACAAATTTTGGAAAACAATTTTCCTTTTATCTCACGGTTACCATAAAATTTTCAATAACCTCCCACTCAAATCGGTCATTAGAGAAAAAGAACTAATTATCATTTAATTAATATATTATAAATAAATATGATAACCAACTTATCATATTATATTTATAACCTATAGTTTTAATATGAAACATATAACCATAGTACTTTTTCTATTTTATGGTATTTAATATAAATCATATTTATATTAGTTCCACCAATTAATGTATCTAATACATCATATCAATTATATCATATATAATCAAATTTTCTCTTGTTAATTTGAACAATTCAAACTAACCAAAAATCTGATTCTCAACTTGAATTCATCGAGCTACCAAAGGGACCTCATGGACCTATAGTTTGAAGTGCCGACGGTCTGTGAATAACTGACTAAAATCTTTAGTCATGAGATCCACCATCCATTAACTGTTGGTCACTCCACTAAAGACCGACAGCTGTACTCTTCGCACTATAGATATATTTCTGTGTCCATATGACCAATCAACAATGCGATGACCCTTCACAAATCGCTCATAAGTATAGCTAGGCTAATTTACCATTTTGTTTCTGTGTCCACTATATTCAAGACCCGAAATCAGCCCTTAAGGGAGCAATTTATCTACTTACCCCTACTTCGGGGAAGGAGTGAATTCCATCTTATGTAGCTGAGTTTCCAGCTCCCCAATCAGAAAAATCCCCAAAAAGGTAGGCTTGTTGAGTTGGTAATTTGGCCACTCTCACCTATACCAATCAAAAAACCGTCCTCATAGGTAGGAGTTCCCAACTCGCTCAGAATTAAGGTCATGTCACCTGTGGTCATTTTAGTGAAATGTAAGTCTCAATTATTAACGACGTTATATAAAGAAACTAATCATCTTGTGGTCTGGTCTTATACAAACTCTTTGTATAGGACACCCCCCTTGCATGTCTCCACATGAGTGGTCAGGATCATACTATTTGTAGCACTTTACAACACTTGTAATATCTACAAAGCGGGCCGTATCTGTGGTATCACCAGGATAAGGTATCCCTCCTTTATCCTTATACTACAAACCATTTAGGTTATTACTTAAGGTATGATCTACTTGTATGTCTCACATACATGCTTAAGTTACATGAAATAACCATGAATCTTAGTTTATTAGATATGAGTAAATGCAAATAAAATAACATTTATTTAATTAATAACAACGTGTATAAAATGTTTACAAACTACGAGACCATAGGAAGAATTAGGACACCAATCCCAACATATTTTACATTCATCAGGAATGTTTTTATAAAGATTTCTATATATATATATATATGTATGTATGTATGTATGTATATATATATATATGTGTATGTATGTATGTATGTATGTATGTATGTACGTACGTACGTATGTATGTATGTACGTACGTATGTATGTATGTATGTATGTATGTATGTATGTACGTATGTATGTACGTACGTATGTATGTATGTATGTATGTACGTATGTACGTATGTACGTATGTATGTATGTATGTACGTATGTATATATATGTATGTATGTATGTATGTACGTATGTATATATATATGTATGTATGTATGTATGTATGTATGTATGTATGTATATATATATATGTATGTATGTATGTATGTATGTATGTATGTATGTCTATATATATATATATATATATATCATTACCTAATATTTTACTTATATGATTTTGGTACCTCTAATCCTTTAGGGATATATTATGAAATGTTTCATATAAATGTACAATTACTACATCCATAAAATGCATGTTGAGCTTTTCATGTACAATTATATAAATTAAATATCTCATGGTATTGTATCCACCAAAGAATAATGTGACTCCTCATAATCAATACCAGTTATTTGTGAGAATTATTGTGGAACTTGTCTCGCTTTATATACACTACAAGAATTTTGTGCTTTAATATCGGTTGGAAAATGAAATCAGATGTATAATGTCGGTTTAAAAAAATGGATCTTTAATGTCGGTTTTAAAACAACATTAAAGATAGGCTACAATATCAGTTTAAAATCGACATAAAGGTCTCAATTTATTTTATTAACTTTAGTAAAAAATATCTCTTTTTCATTTCACTACCTTTCTTTTCTCTCCTTTCTCACTTCTCTCTTACAAACCCTCTCTTTCCCTTGTCATCCAGATCTGGTTGTTCACGTGTCGGTCTGTCGTGGATTTCAGTGGAGGTGAATCGTTGGTCATCAGATCTGGCAGTCCAGCTCGCCGTCCAGCTTGTTCGTCGTGGAGGTGGGTCACCGACGTTCAGGTCGTCCGGGTCTTCCGATCTGTAGAGGTCTTTTGGTCGTCGTGGTTGGTAATCTAGATAGGTCTTTTGATCATCGTGGTTGGTAGTTTAGTCGGGGTCTTCAGATCTTTAGAGGTGGATCGTGTAGGTGGGTCACCGGCGTTCGGGTCGTTCACGTCGTGGGCTTTTCTGATTTGTAGAGGTGGGTTGCCGATGATCATCACCAACTCGTCATGGGTCGTTGTCATTCAGTGTTGTCATCGTCCAGTGTTGCCATTCTTTATCATTTCGATCATGAAGATCGCCGTTAACAACTCTCTTAGATCTAGTGGCCAGCTCTGTTATGGGGTTCTTCAGCTCGTTGTCCAGCTCATTCCGGTCGTCAGATCCGTTTGCTCCATCGTTTTTTTGCTCAGATCTTTACGCTTCGCTTGTTTTTCTAGCCCCGATCTTCACTCAGATCTGTTTTTCTGAGATTTCGTTTTACTGATTTTTCCTTATTTGTTTATAATATAATAAAGTTCTTGATTTCATCTTTTTTTGCAATTAGATAATATTTTCCCCCTTCTTTTTACTGATTTTTTCCTTTTTAGACCTGTTGGGGCTCCATCCAAGTTGTTGATTTCATCTTGTATGATTAATGGGTGCACTTATTTCTCTTCCATTTTTCTTTCGATTCGTAAGTTTAATTTCTTTTTTAATTGAAGGAATTTGGTTGTATTGTTCAATGATGTGCTATTTATCTGAATATCAGAAGATTTCCAGCTTGTGTGCGAAGTCTTGCCAATGAGTAAATACCATCACTACGGTTTTCGACATTAAGAAGTCTGATGTAATTATTAGAAATTCATGTAGAACAATTGAACCTTTTGAAGAGGAATAATTTCTTAATCTTGTATATGTTGTGTTACGTTGTCAGATTCCAACGTTTATAGAGAGAGATTAAGTTTTGATTTCTAGCTATAAATGTCTATTTCCTATCCATTTTATTATATTATCTCTGATGAACTCTTTAAGACTAATTCTAATGATACTATTTGAGATATATGTATTTGATGAACTCTTAGGTTACGGTTAATTACATGATAATATTGCATACATTTTATAGCGATCGAGTGATGTTTTAAAGTTACATTGCAGGTGCTTTGTTCTCGATTCACTAATGAGGAATTTTTCTAAATGAGATGCAAAGGTACTCTTGAAAACTATTCTGCTTAGTCATACCAAAATATTCATGAATAATGATGGAAGTCAATGTAGAAAAGCTTAGAAATTGGGACAAAAAAGAATGCTACTTCATAATGAGAATTCCTACTAAATGTTAGCTTATTTTTGCTAATATCGGGAATAAGGACGTTTCTTTCATCATAGTTGTCAAAATATTGATAAGATATAGAGAAATGATATATTATCTTGTCATGTCTATCTTTGGCACTGTAAGTAATTTTCATTGTATCTTATGTGTCCTGAAGCAAATATTTTCCTATAATAGCAACAACGTTCAACATGAAACTTAAAAATAAGGATTTATTTAATTTGTTTCAAAGTCCATTGCTATATATTATATCTTTAGAAGTTGTGATCAACATAAAACTTCTTTCCTTTCCTTTCCTTTGTTTTGTACTTCTATTTGGAATTTTCTTGATACTCCTCTTAGGCGAAGTGATTGGAAACTGGGGAGATATTTGCCATAAAGAAAGTCTTGCAAGACAGACGTTAAGATAATTTGGAATTTTCTTATAAAAATCTTGCAGGAAATTTTTTCTTTATTCTTTTCCATCTTCATTTCGACACTAAATTAATATGTTTATTAGATCTTCAGGGGGATAGGTTGTATTCACACTATTCCTAGAGTTTTTCATCAAGATGTAAAGCTTTATAATCTTTTGGTATGTAACGTATTTGTGTCTTATTATTTGTGACCTAAGTAATAGTTTGTCTTCTCCCCTTCTTTCATGGGTTCATTTCGATTCTTCTTTCCAACACTTTTAATCTCAAGAGAATAGCCTGGAAGCGTTTCTTTGAGCTTTGGAAGCTTCTAGGCTCTAATGGGTTTCACCAGACCTCATAAGCCCACCAATGGCTTCTCTCCCAAATGGATTTTTCTGGTCTGAATTGCTAGCTTCTTCCTGGGTATTTTTGTTGTTGACAAGTATTTTTTTTTTCTTTTTTGTGCTAGAGATCCTGTTTCCTGGGTATATTTCATGAAAGACATAATAGAGTTGGAAATAAATCAAGGAGATGGTATGCTTCTCTAAATGTACTCTTTGAGTTTTTTGAAAGTTAAAAAAATACTATTGTGATTTTGCTTTGGATCATTAGTGAATGCAATTATCAATATCAAGTCAAACTTATGGAATAAAGAGGGATTGACAAGAAGATCCACGTGTGCCAGTGGAATACCTTTAAAGTGGATTGAATTGTAGCAATGCAACTACTTCAAGAATCATTTACTTGTAAGTGCAAGTCTTTTATGAAGCTCAAGTCTTTTATGAGGTTTTTCTTTGTACTTTTTAGATGCCATCAAATTCCTGTTTCCAGAACTATGTTTTAAGGTCTTGTTGTTCTGCTAGCTTTAAAATGTTGTCATGATCTTTGGATGCCTAGGGTGAATTTTGCTTATTTCAAACATTTGGAATTTGAAAGTGTTTTAAATTTAAGTTGGTTCTTAATTAGATGTTTAAATTGAGAACTTATAATAGGTATTTGTTTAGTTTACTTGAATTGTCATTGAATACAGTTGGTTAGTTTTTAACAAGTTTTGTTGGATTTGTGTTGGGATAATTTAAGGACGCGTTTTGTTTTATTTTATTTTATTTTCATTTAAGGACGGATGGGTTTGAACATGAAATCATGCGTTAGACATAACTGATGCGGTTGCTCCCATGCGTCTGAGGTCATGCGTCGGAATGATGATGCGTTAATCTTAGCATGCAATGATCACGCATTCCTATCACAAGTTTTCTTATGCTTGCATCAAGTATAACACAAACGCAAGTTTTTCAGGTAATCCGAGGTTGAACACGGGGAATTGTCACTCAATAATATTTGTGAGGCGATACGTTTGAGACGATGAATAAGAATAAAAATAAAATGAAGAAGGTTTAAATGTTTTACACACTACTCCTACTCCTAACTAAACAGATTGAGCAATAGAAGACTTGCAATGAGAATAAGTAGAGACACAACAACCAATAACACATATTAATGTTTACTATCTTAAATCGTCCTAGTAATCCCAGCTCGTTGCACTAACGCATCACACCTTTAGGTGGTCAGCCGCATGACGATATCTCTATAGTGCATGGTTGCGTCGAGCATAAGATTGTGCCTATCTCTAAGAAGAATACGAACCTTGCTTAGTGCGTTCCATCCCTTACCTTCTCAGGCAGTTAGACACGGCTACTTAACTTATAGACAATTAATGTAGCATCCCATAGACAGGTGTTGCCACATCCTTTCACCAAGCAAAGAGGATTAAGTCACTGTACTCACACAACGCACACCTCTCGGTGGGTTGCTACATGCGTCCTATCTTTAGACTACACGATTAAGCATGCGATTGACTTTGATAAATAAACATTGAAGATAAACTATGATAGAGATGAAGATGATGAAGAAGACGGTAATGAAGGAATTAAGATTTGCATTGATCACAAAATATCTTAATATCTAGCTAAAATGTAATACAATACAGAGATTAGAAGGGAGATGAAGGACTCTGCGTCAAGGCTGCCAGTGGTGCCATGGTTGAATGGTGGAGATGTCTCTCTCGAGCTCTATCTCCGACGAATGCTCCGATCGTCACTCGGTCTGGGTTGTGGAGATGAAGAATTCTCACTGAAAATCTCTTTCAAGCTCTCATCTGTGATCACAAACTTCTGCCTTGAGGCAGAAGCTCGGATATCTCAAAATGAAGGTCTCAAGGGCTATTTATAGAATTTGGACACCGACAGCTGTAATGATGAAGGTATGGCTCACTGCTGCTTTTGTCGCGGTATGGGTATTGTCACATCGCCTTATCTTGTTGATACTCCCAAGGTATGCGTTCGAGCTGAATTTAGTTGAAGTCATCAACGCGTTTTACCCATCTTGCCATCTTTTATTATGGCTGTCAATCCGTGGCCGTAATCTTTATTTGTTCACCGCATTCTCCATCCATTGGACGCATACGATTACTGCAACTTCCATGCGTTGGACGCATGGGGTTGCCGTCTGCGCCTGTCTTTTGTGGTCGCCTGGCTTCAGCGCATGCGTTTGTCTGTGATTGCTTATTACAAACGCATGTGTTTGATTCCTACGATAGCTACAAAAATAGACACTTTGGTACGGAATAACGCATAATATTGGGTCAGTGAGGTTTTAGGTGCTTATCGACGTAAAACTCAATTTTTCACAAATTCTAAGTATTATTACTGCGTTTTCTACCTGTTAACCCTCATAATTCTAAATAAAAGGCTTATAATAACTGGCATTTCTGTCAGTTATCAATTTGTTTTATGAAGTATTGAATATTCATTTTTCGAGAATTTTAGTAGTTCTGTTGAGAAGAAGTGGTTATGGAATATTATTGGGAGTGTGTTTCTTTGAACAGGTTCAAGGTAAATTTTTGGTTTTGTTGTGGTAGCATCGTTATGCTGTCGAAAATTTTCAAAATATAAGAGTAATAAACTTAGTTTCTTGATTGTTTGAGAAGCACTTTTAAAACACTTTGGTAAGTATAATTCTACCTATTGGGGTCTGTTTTCTTGCGTGCTAACATGATCCTTGATTTACTTATTTGTTCAAATTGTTGTCTTTTACTTATTTGTTCAAATTGTTGTTTTATCTACTTCATAAGTGGGAGAATAGTCCCTAGCTCCAGAAATTGATATCAGAAAACTTGGAAGACATCGTTGAACACTATTCATTTATCTTAAACTTATTTTTAATCATTTTGTAATTCATTTATTTTGAATGATATTCTTGTGTACAACTTAGCATGTATACTCTACTTGTTGAATATAGAATATATATGTATATACTTCATAGTTGATAAGTTGGAATTTGCTATCTAAATCATATGAAGTTGATTTGGATAAAAAAATATATTTGATCTTAGTTTTGGAGTTAAATTATTATCCAATTCCTCTTTTGTGACTTATTGGGGATTTGTGAAAGCAATTAAGATTTTATTTTGTGCATGTACAAGTAAAAGAGAAATATTACTGATTAGAATGTGCGTAAGCAAAATATATATATATTGGAGCACCTTTGCTTATTATGTTCAAGTTATGTTTCATGTCATAGGAAGATTTTGAGTATGGACTACACGATAGACATCACACTTACTTTGAAGGCGAGAAGAAAGGTTAATTCATTAGCATTGTAATTGGTTTTCTTTTTTGTTCGTTGTTCATCAAAATCTTTGAAATTTGGATGTTAGAATCTACAAGAACTTGTTTCTGTTTTGGATTAATTCTTTTGCTTAGTCTGAGTAGAACGTGGAATCATCCAGAAATATTGACTTGCTAATGGTAGTTGAATTGAATCTAGTTCCTAATTGTTCTTTTTCCATCTTCTGGCCTACATAATTTTGTAGGCATGACAAAAACCTCTCTTGTGACATTTACCAAGTTACCTATATTTATTCAAATCATGAAAATGCTAATCGGGTCTTTCTTGACGACAAAAGACCGGACTATGGCGGTACGGTGGCATTTTGGAAGCCTCCATTGTCAACAGTCAACTACAATTGGTTATCTAAAGTTCTAATATATATTAACTTAAGTACTCATTCATTTTTTTTTATAGAGTAGCAAGTTATGAGTTTAATGATTTTTCCGGACTTGTAAAGCTTGTAGTTTAACTTTTGATTAGGCAGTTCTTTTTAATCTTTTGGATCATGTTGTTGGCATTGTAGATTTTTTGATTTATGATTTGATTTGATTTGATTTGATTGATGGGTTTTGTAGATGACATCACGCATTTTGCGGATTGGAAGGTGTTAAGGTTCGAGAAGAATATTTTGAAGAGGGGTTGTGCCTGAGACTGCTACAAAGAAGGTAAAGGACTACCCTATTGGCCCTATTCTTCTTGGATTCTTCATTTTTATAGATTTGTGAAAGCAATTAAGAATTTATTTTGTGCATGTACTGGTTGATTACCTTGGTTTTAGGGACATGTCGTTTTTAACTTTTTGACCGACATTAAAAATGGATTGGACAATGATATTTAAAAGAACGGACAATAATTATGGGTTTTAATGTCAGTTTAAAACTGACATTAAAAGGCTTTAATATCGGTTGACAACCGACATTGAAGATCGTGTTATAAAAGGTCTTTAATGTCGATTGTCTTTAATGTTGGTTTTAAACCGACATTGAATTTAATGTCAGTTTTAAACGACATTAAAGTCCAGAATTCTTGTAGTGATATTGTGACCCAATTTTATTTATTTTTCTTACAAATACTCGCTTGTACCCTACATATTTGACATTCACTAATGTCTGAACTACTTGTTCTCACGATTTGGAAAATGAATTTATTTATATTGGATTATTTCTTTCAACATAAGTCAATCTTTTCTATGTCGCGATATTTTTCAATATATCTGAGTATATAATACTCATTTTCATAAATAATATCACGAGCAACATTGTATGCAAACATGTTGTCAACTTATTTAAGTATGTTTCTATCTTTTTCTTGTCATGACATATAATTTATCAAGATCTCTTTATTATCCTTATTTACTTCAAGTTTCTTATGAGTGCTCATATTTAGGATTTCTTCGAGAATATCCATATTCTCAACTGATATCCATATTTTCAACTGAGTCATTGATTAACTACTTCTTTTTTGAGGATCTTTATCTTTGGAAGCCATCTGTCTATCACACTTTAGATGTGTTGCAGACTCATTAGTATTGACAATTTGCTGCATTGGGATATAACTTGGTCACTTTCTTACAACTGTAAATGTTTCTGTAAATGCATCTAGCATTGATTTGCAATATTTTACAAATGAATTATCTTTTAAACTTCTGGTTTAAAGTGGTATGTATATGAACAAAATGAGATAATACTTATGTATTTTATACAATTTATTTTTCCAACTTTTCCTTAACTCCTCCCCTTAATGTTGAAAAGTTTGTCTCATTAATAATAATTAAATTGTGAAATAAATAATCCACCCGTCATGGGTTCAAAGTAATTAATTGATGTAAAGTCAATTTCAACTTAGATTTTTATTGCTCCATCATCTTAATTATTGTTGTAGAACAATTTAAACATTTAATGTATCTCTTGATGAAATATATTTGGCTTCTAGCTATAAGTTCATTAGTAGGGATGGTAAAATTCCCCACGGGTCCCTGACCTGATCAGGGCGGAAAATTCCTAGTTTGACTGGGGACGGAGGACAAACCGGGGAATTAAATTCGACCGGGACGAGGACGGGAATCGCGGCATGGAGCCCCTCCCCGTCCCCGCCCCGATTTTTTTATTTGTTAATGTATATATATATATATATATATATATATCTAATAATAATAATATTTGAGATGTTTTAGTTTTTTTTTTTAATTTTAAAAATCTAATATAATAAATTTAATTTTTATTAATTTATAATAAAAGAAACATGTAATGTTTAATGTAAACAACTATATGTAACAATAATATTAATTTTCTATCTAAAATTTACAATTTCAATATAAATATTAAATTTAGTTAATTTTAAACAATAAAATAATAAATAAAAAGGGAGAATTTTTCTCTGTAAGGACCCAAATCCCTAAATGAGGATTCCTCGACCCCGACCCCGACTCCCAAAATGGGAAATGGAGCGGGGACGGGGATTAGAAATCAGCACGGAGACGGGGATGGGGAGTGCATCCCCGACCCGACCCGGTCCCGTTGCCATCCCTACTCATTAGTCATTGGTCGAGCATACACAATAACATGATTTCATATAGATGTAGAAGTTTTGCTATTTGAACATAAGCTATAGGATGTTCAACACTTATCCCAATTAATTATCAAACATTAGGGATACAAACTCACTAGCATTGTCAAAACAAAATAGTAAGTATATATGTGACCATCAATTGGATGCACCAACAAAAATCATAAAACCATGAATCTGCTAAAAGTAGGAAATGTTAAATTTCAATTTTAGCTAGTGGGAGTTTGATAATTAATCTCTTGAGAACATACCACCATGACAATTTATTAGATGGAAGAATCTTCTAGTTCTTCAACGGATATCAATGTATATTTTCAATAATTATTTTTACTATTGACCTAAAATGACCCATCATGTCAAAAGAAAATATATTTGGATCAATGAGGTTCATTGTTGCATATATTTCAACTACACAAATATGTGTGAGTACAATTTAGAAGGAAAAACATAACTTTTCTATATGCACTTCAAGTTATATATGCACTTCCCATAGAAGACAATAGATATAGTATATAAATACCATATACTATTTTTATTATCAATCTTCCTAGATGATATCTATTATAATGTATTCCTTCCAAATTTACTAGACTTCTATTTAATTAACAAGAAAGTAAAGTATATCAATTGCCAATTTTGCTCATCTGGTAAAATATTATTTTATTTTCCAAAATCTTTAATTAAATCTACATGACTTCATATCATATTTGATTTTTTGTTTTAAGCATTTGAATTTTGGAAAAGATAAGTATAATATGTAGAGATGTACTATATACAAAATATAAATATTATTTATTCTTATTCTCTTCAGGAGATTTAAAAGAAATCCAAATATCTCATATACAATTGAGTAAAAAACAATAATAATCTTTTTAAGCGATTCTAAGAAACTTGTAACATCCAAATAATATCATATTTAAGGGTTAAAAGATAAGTTATAATCTCTTCCAGAGATTCAAATAAATTCTCAAAATTTTCTTCCATATATCATTTTTTCATTAATAAGGATTTTAATTTTTCAAAAAGACTCTTATTGTACAACAAGTACAAGATTATTGTCTCTTTTGTATCACATTTGAAAAATGAAATTTTCCTTCAAAACATTATATATGTGTTTGGTTATCATAGAATAATTACTTCCTCCTATATTAACTTGATTTTGACTTCAATGATTAAATATTGAAACATTCACTTTAAGGAATGATAATATATTATTTGGTCGAAATTCATTATTTTTCATAGAAACATTTGCTCGTATATTTTATTCAACTTCAAAAGATATTAGATAAATATTCATCACAATGTTTCAAACTTTCTTTTTCAAACGACTAATACAAGAGCATAACATATTTGGTATATGCTTATTAGTTTATAAGAACTTATTAATTTAAAATATGTGCAATTACGTGGTAAAAACAATGAACACTAATTGATTTATTTAGCTTTAGGTGTATTAAATCAAAATAAGCTTTAGGAAGAGTAATTAACTATTATACATAACTTTCAAACTTTGCCATAAAGAAATTCAATCAAATATATTTATATAATCACTATATATAAATTTCAAAAGCTCACAAATTTATTCATATGAGAATAATTTAAATATTCATCAATCAAATAGATTTCAATTCTAACCTAGCAAACAAAAGTTGAGTAATTCAACTTCCAGGTTAGTTTCTAGATGGAGGTGTCTGTTTAGTTTCGAGGTGTTTGTTAGACATATTTAAATAATAATATATTTAATTAAAGTATAGGCTATGTATGTGGATTAATAATTTATCATATGAGTTAGTTTATTAGATTGAGCCTTATGTGATCTAATTAATTAAGACCCTAGATTCCTAATTGAGTATGAACTTAATGAGTAGAAGCCCACTCCTAGTCAATTAGGGTTTAATGGGAACCTTGATTGAACTCGACCTTAGGCTATGGTCCCTAAGATACCCAAACAATAAGCACTCAGTATTTTTTGAATCCCATCTAAATAGAGATCCCACTTAGGGCATTTGGAGTTTTGGTTGAGGAAGACAATAGTCGCCACTTCAGAGCCATCATCAATCTTTCAACGGAATTCGGTATGTATATATTCTTGACAATTTGACATAAATGATTATAGAGTTTATCTATTCAATATAGATATAAAGTATTTATGCTATCAAGTGGTATAAGAGCCATAAATTTCATGTTGGATTGTCCGTTTATATTTGTTTTTTATTGGTATTGTGATTCAATTTTGGTTTTCGATTAAAGAATTTAAAGATTATTTTTGTTACGGCATGAACATCGACTAAAAGTGAAGAAAAGAAAAAAAAGGATTCTTACCAATTGTTCAGATGTTATTCATACTGTTCTTTTTGTTCTTTTAGCAAATTTGATGTGATTTAAAGAATTTTTTTTAGAAAAAAACAAAAGGAAAGTGTGCAGTAGGTCTAGCCGGCAGAGGGACATCACCGGCGTGTATTCTGACTAGCGGAGATGTCACTGCGGATCATGATTTTGTTGGTCCTTGGCCAATTGATTTTCCCGGCTTTGTTTATTAGATGAAATTGATGAATATTGGTAAAAACTATTTGGTATTCTTCCTCCTTTATTTTTGTACAATAATATTATTATATTATTGTGTCTTATATTTTAGATTGAATTGGTAAAAAATAATGTGTTACCAAAGTAGTCTCTATTATCTAGATTGCTTTAATTATGAAATATAAGATGTGCATATTCATGAATTTATGTGGATAATTATCTTAATTATCGGCCTAAAGAAAGATAATTATTTGGCCAAATTGTGGGTATGCATGTGGTAATGAGTATGCGGCAATTATAAGGATTGCGCATGTGAAAAATAGTCGGTCCAAAGAAAGACTATTTTTTGACAAAGTTTATTGTCAGTACTTTGATTACTACGTTGAGAGTACCATTTACAGTTGATGTTTTTTGACTAAAGATTAGATATCAATGTTGTGCTAGGTATCTTGTTAAAGGGGCCCACCACATATGTGAAATTATTTTGTTATATTTTAATTTTGTGAGCATATGTTTTGTTGTTTATTATTTCAGTTGGTCTTACTCAAATATATGAAAATCTGAGTTCAATCCCTAAGTTGAATGGATCGAATTTCAAGATTTGGAAGGAAAGTCTAGAGATACTTCTTGGGTGTATGGATTTGGACCTTGTATTAAGGATCGATAAACCTACTTCTACTGAGGATCAGCTAAATATGGCTAATATAGAGAAGTGATAATGATCAAATCGCATGTGACTGATGATCATTAGACACTCCATTCCGAAGTCTTTTTGGACTCTATCAAGAAAAGTGAAAATGACAATAAGTTCCTTGCTCAAATTGAGAAATATTTTGTTAAAAATGAAAAAGGGGAAGCAAGTAGTTTTTAACTTCTTTAACTTCTATGAGGTTAAGGGCAATGAAAACATAAGGAAGTATTATGGAAACGTCCAATTTCGTAGGTAAACTAAAATCACTTGATATTGAGATAAATGACAATTTTCTTGTGCATTTGGTACTTATCTATCTTCCTACACAATTCACTCAGTTTAAGATAAGTTATAATGCTCAGAAGAATAAATGGAATATTAATGAGCTTAGCTCAAATTTTGTGCAAAAAGAAGATAGGATTAAGAGAGAAAGGACAGAAAGTACTTATTTGGCGATAGGCTCTCGTGATAAGAAGAAAATGAAAATTGTGGATGTTGCAGAAGGACATTTCAGCAGAATAAAAACAAGAAAAAAGCTATTGAAAATCCTTGTTTTTTCTGCAAAATGAAAGGCCACTTCAAGAAAGATTATCCCAAGTATGCCAAGTGGCGTGTAAAGAAGGGTAAACTTCTTACTTTGGTTTGTTTTGAAGTTAATTTGGCTTCTGTACCTACAAATACTTGGTGGGTAGATTTTGGTGCTGCTACTCACATAAGTATATCAATGTAGGGTAGCCTGTGGAACCGACCGCCAAATGAAGCTGAAAGATTCATCTATGTGGGCGATGGCAGAGCAGTTCCAGTTGAAGCTATTGAGAATTTTAGATTACTTTTAAAAACTAGACGTTATTTGGATCTGAATGAGACTTTTGTTGCACCATCATTTAGATGGAATTTAGTTTCTATTTCCAGTTTGGACAAATTTGGTTTTTCTTGTTTTTTTAGAAATACTAAAGTTAGTCTTTTTCAAGATTCCAAACTTATTGGTACCGGTTCTTTAATTGATAATTTATATATGCTTGATTCTTTTGCTTCATTTAACAAGATCCTATTATCTAATTCATGTGGTACAAAGTGTAAATTAAATGAGAATTTCACTATGTTATGGCACAAACGTTTAGGTCACATCTTTAAACAGAGAACTCAAAGACTTGTGCTAGATAAAATTCTTGATTCCCTTGATTAAAGTAACTTCAACGTTTGTGTGGAATGTATTAAGGAAAAACAGACAAACATAAGAAAACTATGCGCCAACAGATATGCTCAGACGTTTTAGAACTAATACATACAAACATTTGTGGTCCATTCCCTACGACCTCTTGGAATGGACAACAATGTTTTATTACGTTCATAAACGACTATTCAAGATATGAGTACCTATATTTAATTCATGAGAAGTCTCAATCTTTGGACATTTTCAAGTCTTTTAAAGTTGAAATTGAACTTCAACTTGGAAAGAAAATTAAGGTTGTCAAATTTGATCGTGGTGGTGAATACTATGGTAGATATGATGGATCAGGTGAACAACGTCTAGGGCCCTTTGCCAAATACCTAGTAGAATGTGGAATCGTCCTGCAATACATTATGTCCGACAAACCCAGCATGAATGGTGTAGCGGAAAGTTGAAATAGAACACTTAAGGATATGGTAAGAAGTATTATTAGTCATTCTTTTCTACCAGAATCCCTCTGGGGTGAGGCACTAAAGACTGCAACATATATCCTTAATAGGGTACCTAGTAAAGTAGTAGCTAAAACCCCTTATAAGCTGTGAACAGGAAAAAAGCTTAGTATTAGGCATCTTCACATCTGGGGTTGTCCAGCTGAGGCTAGGGCTTATAGGCCCAATGAAAGAAAATTGAACTCAAGAACCATTAGCTACTATTTTGTTGGGTATTCTGAACGCTCTTAGGGTCTCAAGATTTATGATCCCACTTCTTGATCATTGTTTGAGATAAGAAATAGTAGATTCCTTGAGGATGTTGAGTTTGATGGGGAAGATAACATAAGGAAAGTTGTCTTTGAAGAGGAATTAGTTTCTTTTCCTTGTGTGGTTATAAATGATGTTCAGGCTCCAATTCCTGACTTCACTTTTGAAGAAATTATAGAACAAGATAACATTGAAGTTCCCATTGTTGAACCTGAAGTTTAAACTCAACAATCTCAAGAAATACTACTAAGAAGATCTATTAGAGAGAAGAATTGCAATTCCAGATGATTATATTGTGTTTCTTCAAGAACATCAGGATGATGTGGGCATAATGGAAGATGATCCAATCAATCCAACAAGCTTTACAAAATTCTAACTTTTAAAAGTGGATAAGTGCTATGGAAGAGGAAATAAAATCCATGAAAGATAATGACATTTGGGAACTTGTTGAACTGCCATCAGGAATGAAACATATAGGTTGTAAATGGATATTTAAAACCAAAAGGGATTCACATGGAAATGTCGAAAGATATAAGGCTTGTCTTGTTGCAAAGGGTTTTACTCAAAAGGAAGGCATTGATTACAAAGAGACTTTCTCTCCGGTTTCATTTAAAGATTCTTTTAGGGTAATCATGATACTGGTAGCTCACTTTGATTTAGAGAACATTGACGAGACAATTTATATGATATAACCAAAAAAACTGTGTCTGGTAATTCAAAGTCTATAGTGTGCAAATTGGAGAAATCCATCTACAGTCTCAAGCAAGCTTCTCGTCAATAGTATCGCAAATTCCATGAAGTGAAAATCTCCTTTGGTTTTGAGCTGAATATAGTGGAAGATTGTGTCTATCACAAGTTTTGTGGGAGTAAATCAATCTTTTTAGTGTTATATGTCGATGACATACTCAAAGGAAATAATGATGTAAGTTTATTGCATGACACTAAGAGATTTCTCAAAAGGAATTTTGAGATGAAGGATCTTGGTGATGCTTCTTTTATATTAGGAATTGAAATACTACGAGATTGTTCTCAAGATATTTTGAGATTGTCACAAAGAACTACATTGAAAAGATTTTGAGTAAATTTGGCATGAAAAATTGTGAACCAAGAGATACCCCGATAGCTAAAGGTGATAAATTTAATTTAGGAAGATTCCCCAAGACCACACTCGAGATTAAGAAGATGTAGAAGGTTCCCTATGCATCGACTATTGGAAGTCTAATGTATGCTTAAGTATGTATGCGTCTAGATATTGTATTCATAGTTGGAGTGTTAGGCAAATATTTGAGTAACTCGAGGATGGATCATTGGAAAGCAGCCAAACGGATTATGAGGTATTTACAGAGAACAAAAGACTATATGCTCACTTATCGGAGATCAAAAGTTTTGGAGATCATTGGATGTTCTGATTCTAATTATGTTGGATGCCAAGACACTTTGCGATCCACTTCAGGCTATATTTTCATGTTGGCTGGAGGAGTTGTATCCTGGAAAAGTATTAAATAAAACTTATGGCTTCTTCTACCATGACTGTGGAGTTTATAGCATGTTATGAGGCATCCAATCATAGAATATAGTTGCAAAATTTTGTCATCGGGCTGGTTGGCATAGAAAAACCACTAAAATTATTTTGTGACAATAAATCGGCAGTGATGTATTCCAACAACAACAAAAGCAATACGAAGTCTAGACGTGAACTTTCTGGTTGTTAAAGAAAGAGTTCAGAATGGTCAAATTTTGATAGAACACATAGGAACAAACTCTATGGTGGTAGATCCATTAACTAAATATTTACCACCTAAAGTTTTTCATGAGCATGTTGCTCACATGGGTATTAGTCACTTTTTTTTATTCCTTAATTTAGTGGGAGTTTGTTATTAAGAATGTTCTTTGACCTTATTTTGTTTATTTTCTATATAGAATAAATTTGATGGTTTATGTTTTATTATCTGAACTCGTTTATCATGCATGCAATTTAGCATAAAGTTCTTAAGAATGATCTCATTAAGGAATTTGGACCAGATGGAAACAAGTATGATCTAGATCACTTTGCATGTAGTTACCATGCTATCCATCCATACTTGATATATGTCATTTAAATGTATTGGAATTGGTGATCAAGGAAGGTTTAGTTACAAGGGTATTGACGAAAGCCGCCTTGATTCTGTGCTAATACATGAGATGGACTAGATTGAACTAGAGGGGAATTATATTATTGAAATAACCCGTTTATGCATGTTTAAGGTTTATGTGATTTAATATATCAGGTACACACAGACATAGCCCAAGTGGGAGATCGTTAGACATATTTAAATAATAATATGTTTAATTAAAGTATGGACTATGTATGTTTATTAATAATTTATCACATTGGGTTATTTTATTAGATTGGGCCCTATTATGTGATCTAATTAATTAAGGCTCTAGATTCCTAATTGAGTATGAACTTAATAAGTAGAAACATGTTCTTAGTTAATTAGGGTTTAATGGGAACCCTAATTGAATTAGTATATAAAGAGACCTTAGGCTATGGTCCCCAAGATATCAAAACAATAAACACTCAGTATTTTTTGAATTCCATCTAGAGAGAGATCCCACTTAGGGCATTTGGAGTTTTGGTTGAGGAAGATAATAGCCGCCACTTTAGAGCCATCATCAATCTTTCAATGGAATCCAATAGATATATATTCTTGAAAATTTGATATAAATGATCCTAGGATTTATCTATTCAATATAGATATAAAGTATTTATGCTGTCAGTGTTCCCTTATGGCCAGCTTAAATACCTCAGCCTAGTCAGAACAATTCTTAGACGGAGTTATCTTAGTCAATTTTTATTTCTAATTCATTGATCTTTTAATTAAGAGTTAATTAATAGATTAATGAATCTAGGTGCATTGTAAATCTTATTAAAACAAATTTACTTTAAGAAATAATCTTTAATATCTTGAATCTTTGCAAATAAAATTAAAGATAACTTTGAATATTTCTTCTCATATTTGAAAGATAAAATAATATTATTAGAAGAGAATCTCAACGAATAAAAGATAGTATTATTATGAGAGAATTTTACATTTATTTAAAAGAAACTCAAATTTTATTTAGAAGTATGCAATCCAATTAAGAAAACAAATATCCTAATTTAATTTTTCATATATAATAATTATATTCAAAGATATATGAATATGAATTGATTCGGAAAGTATCCCAATCAAATCTTTCAAAAATAAAAATTATATTTAAAAATAAGATGTATTATTTGTAGTCTACAATAAATTTTAATCTAAATGAGATATTTTATACCATAATTTTAAACATACACATAAAACTACATAGCATATTTGACATATCCATATAAAATTTAACTACAAATTTAAAGTCAAGAAATATTTGATTTTCAATATCCTTTCTATTTTGGATCACTTAAAATAAGGTTATTTGAGTTTCTCAAACCTAAGTTTTATTACTCAACAATTTAACTTTTACCCATAGCTTATGAAATACTCATCATCAATGCAAAAAGATTGTGATGAAGACTCATGCACATATACAATGTGTGAATTTTTAGATAGTGGGGTTTGGAGTCCAACAAGTATATGTCTAAACAAATTCAATATGCTTGATAAACTTGGAGATAAACAACGACCTAATTCACTTAAATACAAAGTAATTAATAGTTGTAAAAGATCTCCTTTGAATTTTATAATAAGCTAACAAAGAATGCAAAGTTTCAAATTAGCCAACAAAGGATGTTAACCCAAATTGCAAATAAGGCTAAAAAAATTCACAAATGCTTCAAGTCATTACTGAAGATTTTAGTTTTAATGTTCTCATAAAAATTTGTATGAGTTTTACAATTTGATTAGATCAAATATAAAATATAATATTAAATAAATCAATTTTTAAACACATAAATCACATGTATGATTAAAATGGAGTACTCACATTCTTTGAACTTTAGTTTTAAATACTTTGAAAATATGTAAATAATTCAAGTGGGTCTTTAACGTTCTTGGTGTTCTAGTGAACCAACTCTAACCTCTACAAACATTTGAATGGTAGAAATTCGTGCTGATAACGTGTTATAAAATAGAAAGTAGAGAAGTACAAACATAAGAACATAAGAGAGAAATGGAGAGAAGAAAGTAGAGAAAATATATATATGCTTAATTGAGGTGTGTTTTCAAATGATCTCTATAACCTCTATTTATAGGGTTGTGAGAATGGTAGTTACAAGCATGAAACATAAAGAGGCGACGAGATACTTATGGGGATTAGTTGGAGAGGTTAATGGATGAGTTTTAACCTATGGAGGTTATGCATAGATATATACATAATTATCATATTTATAATAATATTTTAATTTTAAATCAAAATTATAAAATGGCTAACCTCAATTCATAAATGACAGCGTAACTAATTTTAATCTGAAACTCAAATAATGATAAAGCATAACAATCCTAGAAGAGAAATTTTCTAGTTTTGTGATAGTATGGAAAACTTTCCATACTACCTCTATTCATTACTTGCCACAAGTAGCATTTAAGAATTATGTGGGGTTCCATGAAATAAAAGAATAATAAATCAATAAATCAATAAATAATTTAATGACGTGTCAAATAATGAATAGAAGGAATACGTACTAGATTTTTTTCATCCAAGAATTACTATCATGAACTACAACAAATATCACATCCGATAGCATCAAGAAAATGCTATCATAGACTTTTTGTAGCGTTTTCGAAATGTAGTCATAGCCTATGTTATTGAAAGTCCTCAACTTTCCATAATATTTTTTTTAACACAATAAAAAATGCTATAAAAAGACAATTTTCGACACGAACATAATGCTATGATAACTTTTTATAGTGTTGGAAAAAATGCTATAAAAATCATTTAATAGTATTTTTAATAGTAGTAAAAAAATGCTATAAAAGACTTTTTATAACATTTCTTATAGTGGTAAAAAATGTTATTAAAGATTTTTTATAGTATTTTTAAACATGCTATCATAACCCATGTTACTAAAAGTTCCCAGTTTCCATAACAGTTTTTAATACCATAAAAAACACTATAAAGGATTTTCTCTTGCGTAATTTTAATGCTACGATTGTTATTTAATAGCATTTTTCATATTAGTAAGCTTGCTGCAATGTTTGCTTTATATATGTTTTATAGCTTTTTTAAATGTTATCGTAGGGTTTTTTCAACAATTTCTTGTCGCTATTTATTATTAATAATAGCTAAAATCATAAAATGTTGACTTTAAAGTCACAAATAATTTCATTTGCATTCCTTAAAATATCATATAAAACAATTTAATTTCAAGCATATTTACTACATCATGCTAGTTTACAACTAAAATAAATAACTGGATAAAGAAACAATGACATATGTCCAATAATTTATCATATAACAAATTGTAGTATATTATATATCGTTATTCTCAAGCTATGAATTTCAATCAATTTACAATAATAATTTGCATAACATCTAGTATATGACGACCCTTCCGCACTCCCCAGCTCCTAAACCACACATCCAACAAGGTGGGGTTAACTATCAAATACAAAATATTTTAACTTTAAGCATCGTCAAAAGTGAAAATAAACAAGTAAAAGTTTATAGAGTCCAAAAAAGGATTTAAACCAATGGTTTAATTCATGTATGTGGGTGGATGGGGGGATGGTCAATGCTAGGAACTTTTAGATCGCCTTTGGCCATTACATGTGGTATTGGATACACAATTTTTATTTACTATCAAATAATCTTTTTAAGTCTTCATTTAAAGTTAGTTCTAAATAATTTTATAGTTTGTTTTGTTAAGACTAAGTCAATATATTTAAAGGCTTTGGCTAGAAATATTCATTCATTCTATTTACATGTATTGTTCAGAGAGTTTTCTTGAAGAAATTGAGAGAAGAGATTGATGTAACTTGTTCGCAGATTCTGCAATTAATTTGCTCTGTAAGGAAGTGTTTGAATTACGCTATATGGTATAATAACTATCACACAATAGTTTAGAATATAATTAAACAATAGCATTGCTTTCACACATGAATTAAGCAATCATGATAAAGGAAAGAACCTGATCCAATGAGCTGAAGTTATCAGCAATATGCCAATAGTCTATTTTGCTATGATCATCCGAGTCCATCAAACTCTCTGCATACAAAAAGGTTCAAGCAGATTTTCATTTAAGCCATTAGAGTAAAGCAGTTCTAGTTTCCCCAATCTCAATTGTGTGCTCTTCAAGAACACTAAATATACATTTAGGTAGGAAGCATAAGAATCAATTAGCTAGATGCCTTCTCTAAATTTGAATTCTTGAAAACAATAGGACAAAATTCACATGGTTAATAGGTCAAATATTTTGCAGTTTGAATACTGAATACCATATTAGAACAAAATGTTTGATATCTTGTCAGCCATCAAATTATTCTAATTTCCTAGATCAAACATTGAAAATTTAAGCAGAACATATAAATTTAGTAACTAAATTTGGGGCAAATGTACTAAATCAAAATAATAGTTCTTCTTTTTACTGAGGTGAATCAAAATAATAGGTAAGGACGTAAATTGAATTCGGAGCATTGTATCCAAGCTAAACTGATGAAGCTTGACTTTGAAATTATACGAATTTGCAAAAAGGAAGAATTCAAGCAAAATTAAACAAGGAGTGAAAGGGGAATCGGTCACAAGATCATGAGCAACATTCACATACTAATAAAGAATGTGAAAGCTGAATTGAGAAAAAAATATTATGAATTTTGCAATAATTTGTACCAGTTGTTTGAGCAAGATTTGAGGAAGAAATGTTACAATAATCTTCTATTGATCCACCCACTGATTCAAGCATGATATTTGGAGATCAAATAGAAAATAAAGGATGGATTAACATACAATCATTGAAAGTTGCTCAAAGTGACATATTTGCTCTAAATTCTACCAACATTCAAGTGGATGGATTAGCACACAAGTATTGCTCGAATTGATGCATAAAAACAATTGCAACCTCATTAAGAATAAAAAAAAAACATTTATTGTATAAGGCATAATCATCACATCAAATTAAATAAAGAGATAGAAGTTCATACATCTAGACAAATGTAGAGCAACAAGCATAAAATAAAACACTTCAATTTTTTTTATAGGAAAAAACATGTATATTTCAAAAAGGATCAAAATGAGACAACCTAAGGTTATATAGTAGAGTCTTCCAATGGTTAAAAATCATGGAGAGGCTATAATTACAAAAGAATTGTGTAATTAAGGCTTGTGTGTTGCACAACAATCCGAAAAGAATCAAAATGAGCAAACTTATCTTAAAAAATTATGCTATTTCTTTCCTTCCAAATGCACTAAAGGAGCGAACGAGTAGAACATCTCTAAATGATTTTACCTCTACCACTGAACGCAAAGCAGTCCAACTCATCCACCGTCCATTGTCTACTCTGTTAGTAGGCATCACTCCAACCCAAATGTTCTAAACGGAAGAGTCCACCCTTTAGTGGCAAAGTCATGGTGAAGGAATAGATGGTCTAGGGACTCCTTAGACTTAAGGCAAAGACAACAAATGGAAGGGCAAAAGGAAGAATTTTTAAGCTTCCTTTAAAGTATCTCATGAGTGTTTAAGCTTCTATAAGCGAGGGACCACAGGAATAATTTAACATTTTTGGGAATTTTGAGCCTCCAAATAAGAGACACTAAAGGAAGGGTAGGGGTTCTCTTAGTGAGAATAAAAAAGTAGCTTTAATGGTGAACTTCCTCAAGGCATCTAACTTCCACTTGAGACGATCATGAAAATCCTGAGGCGTCCAAGAGTTTAAGGTTTCCAAAGTTGCCACCAAACCACCTAACTTTCTATCAAAAGCAGGTCTTTTGAGACCCAAGTTTAGGATTGGCTAGAGGCACACTAACAATCCACAATCACAACATCCTTATTTAGAGATAAAGTAAAAATATAAGAAAATTTCAAAGAAAGGCATCACCTTGTTGGGGTTGATGTCCTAAGTTTCTTGGTCTTATAGTTTGTAAATTGTATTTGTACAAATAAATTATTAATTTAATAAAATAAGTTTTTATTTTATTTGACATTTAGTTGCATTAACCCAAAACCAATAAACTATGATCTAAGGTTATTCGAGGTAACTTAAACTTGTATGTGGATACATATAGGTAGTTCATGTTTAAGTAATAACCTGATCATGCATGTGGAGACTTGTGAGTGGAGGTATCTTATACAAAGAGTTCGTGTAAGACCAGATAGTCTCTCTTTATAACACTGTTGCCAGAAGAGGCTTACATTTTACCAAGATGACTATATGTTACTTGACCTTAATCTTGAGTGAGTTGTAAACTTCTTCTACCTATGAAAGCGGTCCTTTGATCTGCATTGGTGAGAGTAGCCAATTTCACCGTCTCAATAAGCCTACCTTTCTGGGTTTCGTCTGATTGAGGAGCTGGGAACACAGCTACACAAGAAGAAATTCACTCCTTCCCATTGTTAGGGTAAGTAGATAAATTGCTCCCTTAAGAACTGATTCCGGGTCTTGAACAATGTGACGTCGCACCTTCTCTTGGCCTGAGAGGGATTCAGTTATAGTTGGACTATGACTAATTATTCATTAGAGGGGTCGTAAAATTAAGGAGTTAGATGTAACTACGAGGATAAAATGGTAAATTTGACCTAGTTGTACTTACAAGCAATTTGTGAAGAGCCAACGTACTGTTGATTGGTTATATCCAACAGGTACATAAATATATCTATAGTGTAAAGAGTGCAATTGTCGATCTTTAGTGGAGTGACAACAGTTAATGAATATTGATTAATTTAATTAAAAGTTTAATTAATTAATCTCATATCATTGGAACTTCAATCAGTAGATCCATAAGGTCCCCTTGTTAGTTCAATAAGGATTAGTGAGAATCAAATTAATTTTGGATTAATTTGAATTATTCAAATTAATTAAAAGGAAATCAATTGAGATACAATTAATATAATGTATGTGATACATTATAATATAAATTTTTAATGAGAGAAATAAATATTTGAATATGATTCAAATATTAATTATATGAATGTGATTCATATATTAATTATATAAATGTGATTCATATAAACTATAGGTTATATTATATGTGATATAATAAAGTATAGATTATATAGATTATATGGTATATAATATATAGTTACATTTAATTATATTAATGTAATATAATGAAATATAATTTAAATTTTGAAATTCAAATTTATAACTCTCATAGGAGTTATTTATTAACTTATGTTAGAAAAATCTGATTTATGTGGAGACATAAGAGTGGATCAGGTTCAAGTAAATAGTCAAAATGATCTATGGTACATGAATGAGATTGGGTACCTTATTCTGGTAACACCATTGGAAGCAGCCTACTCTGTAGTTGTAAAGTGCTACATACGATGTGATCCTAATTCGTACATGTTATGATATGAGGAGTGGGGGCGTCCTATGCAATGAGTTTGCATAAGATCAGGACCAAGAAATAAGTCACTCTTACTTTATAACGTTGTTCACTGTTTACTGTTTAAGACTGACTATTTCACCTAGATGACCTAGGTAACTCGATCTTAATCCTGAGTTAACTATGAACTCCTGTTTATTCGGGATTGCTCTTAGATTTGCATAGTTGAGGGTTGGCTCAATAGCGCTGGCTCAATAAGACTCCAATTTTAGGGGTAAGACCGAATAGATAGCTGGGGACATAGGGTGCAAGATAGGTCTTGAACAAGGGGCCCCACCCTCTCACTGGGCTGAGAGAGTTTGGTTTGGTGATTGGATCACAAACCGGTTGTTCATTAGAGGATCAGTAAGGACTTGAGGAATAAGACGTAATCTCGAGAGTAAAACAGATATTTGACCCAACCGTTATTACGAATAACCTGTGAAGGGTCGACTTGCTGATTATGGTTAAATCATGTGGACATAATATATCTACAGTGAGAGGAGTGCAATTATGGGCTTTAGTGGAGTGACCCATTAGTTAACGAATGGGGATTAATTTGGTCTAATGAGTTTAGCCGATTAATCTCGGATCGTTGGAGCCCATGATCTGTAGGTCCGCGAGGTCCCCTTACTAGCTCGTAACGGACTAGCTCTAGAATAGCGTGATAAGTTAATTAGAAACGTTCAAATTAGAATTAAGGAAATTTGTAATTATATGAGATATAATTATGTTTAATTTTAGAATTAAATAGAATAGGAGAATTTATATATTTAAATATGATTTAAATATATAAAGATGGATATGCATTAAAATTAATTTAATATTTGATATTAAATTAATTAAGTTTTATTTAATAATTAATTTATGAAATTAATTAATTTTTCATTTTTAAAATCAAATAGATTTTTCAATCAAAATTTGATTTTTAGATAAAATTGAAAAATTGGAAAACAAAAACACAATGGAAAAATGGTTTTTTCCATTATCCATCATTTAACTAGCTCACACATATAGCAATATATTTGCCTTGTCTTCTCCAAGCATGAACTGCAACTCATGCAACTCTTCTCTTTGCATGTTGATCTGCAATATAATGAGAAGATTGGTGTGAAAATCGAGCTTGCAATCTACAAAATTTTGAGAGAAAATTCAGTTTGAAAAATGGTTCTTCAACAAGGTTGCTGCAGTGAGCTTTTCTCCTTCATCCCTTGATTCAAGCTTGTTTTGAGTCCCACAAATCAATCTAGAGCATCAAGAGAATAGTGGAGAAGATCTTGAGGTGGTCTACAACAAGATATGGAGAAGATTGCAGCTGGAGAAGAAGCTTTGAAGAAGTTCTACAAGAAGTATGTCTTGAAACACATTTTTTCTACAGAAGCATGCTTTATATTATGCCAAAATTAGTGAATTTGAATGCTTAGATGATCCTTATGCTTCAGCTGCAATTGATACAATCCTACAATAATTTTGTTTATCCTGTTTCTGCCGCCTCTATAATTTCAAGTTATGTAAAACGAAATTCGAGACACAAGATATTCGATTGCTTCTTCTGTAGGAATTCTAAATCCCTTCAATTGGAATCAGAGCCAAATTATGTCTCTGAATTTTGTTTTCTAACTTGAATTCAGAGTTTTGATGGGTGTTCATTCTGCATTGTGAATGCATGATGGTTTGTACATGGATATTTAAAAAATTGGCAAATATTTACTGCTTTAAAAGAGTTTAAAGTTGTAAAGGCCTATTGAGCATTTAATTCTTCGCTATCGAATCTGTAAATCTGTGTTTATATGTTTGCTTGATTGCTGAAGAGTTTGGTGGCCAATGGAGCAAGAATGGGCTGGAGAGCGAAGTAGAGGAAAGCAATCTGCCTTGTAGTATAAGGTGCAACGTAATTACTTTAGGATGCCAATTTTAGGTTCAATGTTGCTATTTACTATTTTATACATGTGATATATGATTTAATTTATTATATTGCATAATGTATGCCATATAGTATAAAAGTCCTACCATAGGATAAACATAAATTCATGCATCATTTTTAAGATATGGAATGATAAAATTTTTGTCAAATATTTAATGCAGAATTCGAAAAGAGGTTTATCATCTTTCAGACATGGAATTAACTTGTCTAGGGAATAATTTCCTAAGACACTTAAAGGTTGAGAAGATGGGAGGGATCCCCTATACATCGGTTATTGGCAGCCTGATTTACGCAATGTTATGTACCAGACCTGACATTTACTATGCAGCAGGGATGGTCATAGTCTAAACTAGGATTAGATCACTGAAGAACCGTTAAAACCATCCTTAAGTATATTCGAAGAACGAGGGACTACGTGCTTGTTTATGGGTCTAAGGATTTGATCCTTACAAGATACACTGACTTTGATTTTCAGACTTGCAATAATCCACGTCAGAATCAGTGTTCACTCTTAATGGAGGAGCTATAGTCTAGAGAAGCACAAAGTAGGGTTGCATTGCTAACTCCACCATGGAGACAGAGTATGTAACGACTTGTGAAGCTGCCAAGGAGGTTGTATGACTTAGAAATTTTTTTACTGATCTCGAAGTTGTTGTGGACATGTCAAGACCCATCACCCTTTATTGTGATAATAGTGGTGCTGTGACAAATTCTAGTGAGCCTAGAAGCCACAAGCATGGGAAGCCTAAAGAGTGCCAGCATCATCTCATACGGGAGATTGTGCATCGAGAGAATGTGATCATCACGAAGATTGCTTTAGAGTACAATGTTGTTGATCTATTTACAAAGGCTCTCATGACTAAAGTGTTTGAGGGTCAACTGGAGAGTCTAGGTCTACGAAACATGCCTAATCTAATCAAAGTCAAGTGTGAGATTTTACTGGATGTGTAGTGTATGCCATAGTTTATTGTTTCTTTGTACTGGTTTATACGTTATATTTGGACACCTCACTAGCTTTAGAACTCGTGCGAGATTGTTGGGGTAGATGCCCTAAATTTCGTGGTCTTGTAGTTTGTAAACTGTATTTGTACAAATAAATTATTTATTTAATAATGAGTTGTTATTTTATTTGACATTTAGTTGCATTAACTCTAAACCAATAAACTAAGATCCAAGGTTATTCGATGTAACATAAACATTATGTGAAAACATACAGGTGGATTATGTTTAAGTAATAACCTGAACGGTCTGTAGTAAATGACTAAGGTTGGGTACCTTATTCTGGTGACACTCCAGATATGACTCGCTTTATAATTGTTACAATTGTTGTATAGTATTATAAATGATCTGATCCTGATAATTCATGTGGAGACATGTGAGTGGGGTATCCTATACAAAAAGTTTGTATAAGACCAGGCCACGAATGAATAGTCTCTCTTTATAACACCGTTGCTAGAAGAAACTTACATTTTACTGGGATGACCATAAGTGACTTAACCTTAATCCTGAGTGAGTTGTGAACTTCTACCTATGAGGGCAGTCCTTTGATCTACATGGGTGAGAGTGGCTCGTTTCGTCGACTCCATAAGTCTACCTTTTTGGGGATTCCTCTGATTGAAGAGTTAGAAACACAACTACACAAGAAAGAAATCACTCATTCCTATTGTTTGGATAAGTAGATAAATTGCTCTTGTAAGGGCTGATTTCGGATCTTGAACAGCATGACACCACACCCTCTTCTGGCCGAAGTGGGGTTCAATTATAGTTGGACTATGATTAATTGTTCGTTAAAGGGATTAGTGGTACTTAAGGAGTTAGATGTAACTACAGGGATAAAATGGTAAATTTGACTCAATTGTACTTATGAGCAATTTGTGAAGGGTCAACACACTGTTGGTTGACTATATCCAATGGACACATAAATATATTTAGCAGTTGTCGATCTTTAATGAAGTGAGAAAAGTTAATGAATGTTGGTTAATTTAATTAAAGACTTTAGTTAATTAATCTCATATCATTGAAGCTTCAATCTGTAGGTCCATAAGGTCCATTTGTTATTTCAATAAGGATTATTGAAAATCAAATTAATTTTAATTTGAATAGTTCAAATTAATTAAAAGGGAATTAATTGTATATGATACAATTAATATAATGTATGTGATACATTATAATATAAAATTTTAACGAGAGAAATAGATATTTGAATAGGATTTAAATATTAATTATGAATGATATAAAAAACTATAGGTTTAAATTAATATGAATATGATTCATATTAATACTATAGGTTATTTGAGAGAATGATAAACTATAGGTTATATTATATATGATATAATAAATTATAGGTTATATATATTATATGGGATATAATATATTGTTACATTTAATTATATTAATGTAATATAGTTAAATATAATTTAAAATTTGAAATTCAAATTTATAACTCCAATGGGAGTTATTTATTAACTTCTCTTAAAAAAAAACTGATTTTGACTGAGGCCCGCTTATCTTTTCATCCCGTGATATTTTACACATAAGTGTTTTGTGCTCTCTATCTCTCCTCATTTTCTTCCCTCTGTAAAACAAATTCTCTCAAAAGAACCCACTCTCCTTTACACCAAAATTAACCAAAAACCCACACACCTTCTGTGATTCTCACTTAAGGAATAACAAGGAAGTTCGTGTGGTGGTGTTCAAGAACCAGTGTTCATTGAGTTGCTGTGTTTGTGGTGTTCGAGATTAGAAAGGAGTCTAGTTCATGATTTTTTGCAATGGAGAGGAAACGTGAAGAAAGTGTTTCTTCAAGGGTTAGTTTTGTTTTCCCTTTCCTCTCTAATTTTGCAGTAGAAGCATGCTTCGGTTTATTTTTGTTTATCCTGTTTTCATCGCTTCTATAATTTCAAGTTATGTAAAAAGAAATTCGAGACACAAAGCATTTGTTTACTTCTGTTGTGGGAATTCCAATCCCTTCAATATTTCTAAAATTTAACCAATCTGCCGTCACCCACAATAAACACTTCAATGAAACCAACAATTTCTTCTTCTTCTTTTCATTGTCTTTTGATGCAATTGGTGCAAGGGTTTGAATCTTTTACCTCGTGATGAGATCTGCAGGGACTGCGTGTTCATGAAAAACCCAGTTCTTGTATAAAACAGCTGACATTTCCATGGCATATTTGGATGAAAGCATGGAAGTTGCTTCAGAGATGCCACCTACATTAATGAATATCAACCTAGCAAACGTGTAATATTCATGGTCCCTGCAAAGTGATGATGGAGTAGCTTGTAAACTGGATGAAGAACACTTAGTCGTCAGTTGTTCATTGCAATCACAAATGGCTTAGTCAAAAAGTGAGTGTTCAACCTACAAGAAATCGAAATTATATTCAAGAATTTATGTGATTTAAAGCTATACTCAAATTTTCAGTCCATGCCATGGAAGAGTTAAACGATTGACTAATGAGTTGATGGTAGCCAGTCATCTAAAGGTTGCATAAGCTCTGGAAAGTTATCAAATTGAACTATCAACCCTTTCTTCAGCTGGAAAGAAAACCTATAGGTTATGTTTTGTTTTAGTTTAAATATTATTGCATTTGGAAACATACACACAAATTTGTTCTTTTTGTTTATAAAATTGGAATTAATTTAAAAGTTCATCCAAGTCGTTGCCCTTTGTAGTGCATTCATCCAAAACTTTAAATTTCACAAACAAAAATTAATCATCAAGCCAAATAATATTTGTGGTGTATTTTGGATAGAAACTTGAGTTCATGTTGTTGTGTCCAGAGCCCACTTGCTGCACAAGCAAAACTTTATTTTAAACTTGTATTTTGTGAGAGTCCAATTAGGACTAATTTTTTGGGTTGGCTCATCTTCTAAACCTTAGGTTTCCTTTTATGTGATATGGGGATGACCTAAGGAAAAAGAAAGTGGAAAAGAAGCAGAAAATCGGAAGAGAGACAACAGTTCGATTTTTCAGCGACAACTTTCACAAAGTTGTCGATTTCTTAAGTTTGAATCATTGGATTATGCTAAAATTTTTGATGTTGTATATTGACAGGAGAACTCAATAAAAGTTTTGAAAAAACTTCTTTTTTATAAAGGTGAGGGGAGTTTAAATATGTTGTATTGAGGATATCTCATACTAAGCTTGGAGAAGTGTGTTATTGTGGAAGTGAGAGAAGCTTAAACTCAGGGAAGCCTAAGTTGAAATTGAATAATAAATTGTACGTGAGTCACTAAAGAAAGAGTATATCATATTACTACTTCGTTGTAATTGCTAAACTCTTTATATAGTGAAGTTTCTATCGGTCACACAATCTCCAAACATAGGAGATATTACGTTGAGCTGGATTATCAATCTATATGCTCACTATATCTACAGTTATTGTTTGATATTACATTATTTTGTTTATCAGTAATCATGCTACAACATCGTGTTTGACATTTATATATTGTGTTAGATCTATTTTATTCTATCATTAGAATTAATTAATGATTGGTGAGTTATTAATAGTTTAAACTTGTCGATTGATCTATTTAGGGTACATTGCAAAAACCCAAACAGAATAGAAATCCTTTGAGGAAAAAGTGAAAAGAAGGGGTATTTTAGACCCATGAGGGGATCATCATTAATGGAAGAACTGATGGTAAATGGAATTACTCAGGGGAGTGAGGAAGAAAAGATGAGAAATGGGAGGAAAGATGATATATATATAGGTGGAAGATAGGGGAGCAATTGGAGAGAGAGAGAAGAAATAGGAGAGAAATTCAAGTAAAATGAATTTATTTTTCATATTTTTGGAGTTCTAGTGTTTGATTTTTACCTTTGTCATAATTTGAGAGTTTGGCTCCACTTAACAACCATTTTATTTTTTATTTTTAGTTTTTGACAATTAAATCTATTTTTTTCATTTTTTTTTATAATGATTTACATCTTTCATTAATATAATGACTAAATTTTTCTCTGAATTCCAAGAATAAAAACAAACATTAAAAGATACTTTTTTTTTAGTTCAAAATTTGGTTTGATCTTTTAAACCATTGCTAAAAAATAGATAACATGTAAAAAAATTAATCATAAAATTAGTTTCTATAGACACATTATTTTAAAAACAAAAAACCAAAAACTAAGATCTTGTTTGGTAACCATTTTATTTTTTGTTTTTGATTGAAAATTAAACCTATTTCCTCCCTATTTCTTACCATGATTTGCATATGTTTTTTTTAAGTATGATGGTTAAATTCTTAGCCAAATTTTTAAAACAATTTTTTTTAAAAGCTATATATATATATTAATTTTCACATTTAGGCTTGGTTTTTTAGACCATGGACTACGAGTGGATAACAAATGAAGAAATTTGAAGGTGAAAGTACAATCAATAAGCTTAATTTTTAAAAAAATCTCAAAAACTAAATAGTTACCAAACGGGCCTAAATGATTACAAAATGGGGCCTTAATTTTTTTACACTTGAAAATTGTACATTTTTTACACTTAAAAGTTTGAGAATTTAATTTTTACAATTGAAAGTTTAATGGTGAAATTGTTACTACCATCACACTTTAAGATTGATTTTCATGATTTACCCTCTAAATATTGAATTGTTTTTATAAATTTTCGAAAAGTGAAAGTAACGTCTATGAAAAGAAAAAAAAAAAAAAAAAACCAAATATCCCGCAGACGATCAAAGTAATTGAGGAGAGAGAAATGAGAAACTTTCCCTTTTTCCTCTAAAATTTAAAAAATAATTAAACAGTCTAACTCAACCGGTGGGTTAACCTAACTAGGCAAGCTATTATATATAGTTATAAAATGAGTCGAAGCCATGAAATTTTGGTTTGATAGAACAATAAAAACAGTTAAAAAAATGCTCCTTCCATATTACTATATCCCAGTACACCAAGCTACGGTGTTATTCGAACTTGACCCCATCGAACCACTTGCAAATGCACTCTTAATTCTCTGTAGACTTTCTGAGAAATGCCATTTCAAATGGTCTCCAGCAACATTCTCCATAATAGTCTCCCAAGATAGGCCTCCTTGCATTTCAACTTTCAGGATGATGCCTCAATTATTCACTCGTTTTACTTGTCACCATATTCACTATGTCAAATTTGCTGTTGTTGACTTCTTTGTTATCATGTCCTATCTCCGTCGCATGGGGGTTTCTTCACTCACTTTCTCTATGCCATACGACCAACGTAATATCACTCTTCAATATCACATTCCTTGTAAGTAATTTAATCAATATTACAATCTTGGCTTTTTTTCTTTCTTTGGATTATTCTTGTCGTCTTTCTTGAACGATTGATGCTATTGATTTTTAGGCCAAGAAAATCCAACGACAAAAGTGCTACCAACATCTAGAGTTCATGATCATAAGAATATAGGCAAAATTGGCTATGGATCATTCTTTGTCTCAATTGCTTTAGAGGAGTTTCGATGTGTTGTAAAAGACTTGAACAATGTTGGTTATGGTAAATATCAATTTTGTAGAAACCTATACCTTTGATTTCTTGAAAGCAAAAAAAGTTTTTTTTTTTTTTTTAATGTGTTGTCATTTGTGCCAGCTCCTATTATAATTACGTGTTCACAAATCAAATTTGCCGTTGAAATTGAACATTTCGAAGTTACTCTAACTACCGAGGTATATTTATTTTCATTTCATATATAGATTAAAATTGACAAAATTAGGGTATGAACAAATTGTTTGGTATTTGTTTTAGGGAGGAAATTGCATAATTGGAGGTGTTAAAGAAGGAGATGAAATTGAATGTGGATTTAGTCTCTATCCAATGGAATTCTACCGTGGTTTCACATCGAAAAGAGTATGGTTATTCAAGTCTTATAGTCCCGACGGTTTGATGTTGATTGCTCCTATGGGATTGTATTCTCACATTTCTTCATATTTTCCCAATGATTACTATGATTGATCATATCATGTTACATTTTTCTTTTCCATGAATAAATTTCAAAGGATTAATCTCTTAGTTGGTGTATCAATGTGTAATATTGTGGTTTTCGATATTCAAGGTGAAATTTATAGTACTCAAGTATCCAATTTGATCATAGTGAATAGACCACATTATTATTCTTAACTTGGTGAAGATGAACTTCAAGCTATGTCTAATAATCTTTGCCTTTGTAAAAATATGGTATAATCACAAAATCATCCCTCCCCCTCATTCCAATTAAACCCCTAAAAGTGGATTTAATTGAAACAATTTTTTAACTCGTGGGTATAATCGCTATTGAGTCAAATTAAAGGATATATACATATATTAATTATATCTATATATGTATTTGAAAAGTATTTGTAAACGCTGCATGAAATCCTTATATATGAAGATGTCAACCTTTCATTTGATCATAATCTACCAAACTTATGACATTTTTGCAACTAAACAAATTTACTTATTTATTCTTTTGAGTGAAATATTACAGAAGTGTGAATAAATCATCCATGAAATGTAAAGTTTTCAAGAAACAAATATACTTTTCCAATATTTTTAATTAATTCTATTAAAATTAAAACCTAACAATTATCATATGAAACTAATCATATAAATGTTCAATATATAACTGCGACACTGATCATGAATATAAACTTATGGTTTTTTAGAAAATAATTGTACTTATGGAATTTTATTTAGAAATATTCAAGTGCATGCAAATTACAAGATGTAGTAATTTTTTTAAACAATATATTAATGTGACAGCTTTAAAAATATACAATCATTTAATAAACTTTGTTTTGTACTTCGTTAAAAAAAAAAAAAATTAAAATCCAGGAACGATGGATTTGAACAAATATTCAAAAATTAAACTTTCAACTTGATTAACCGCAAAATTATTGATTCAAGTATTCTGAATTTTTTCCAAACTTGCCTATTGTGTACCGATAACTTTAGAAAGTTTATCTTATATATTGTTAGTAAACCCCTAAATGTAATTAGGTTAAAAGGAATTTGGTCCCAAAATATTCTCAAATTTTATATTGTGTCTAATAGATCCTTAACTTTAAAGATTGTCTAATACATCCCTAAATTTTAAAAAATATATGTTAGAGACTCTTTATTAACTCAACTTAGATACATATAAGTTGATAGTGTTATTAAGGGCACGTTTGGATTTTCATAAGCAAAGAAGTTTGATCGCTTGGATTATATATATTGAAGTAAGTGATTTTATTGTTGGTATACATCTTATATGTGTCAGAAATTTTTTTATCCAGTGATGCTTCGGCGTGGCCAATTAAATTGTTACTTAAACTTATGTTGAGTGTGACATTATATATATTTACCATAAAATTTGTGATTGACATTTATAAATAGTTATATGTGCTCGACATTATTAGTTTATATGAAAGTATGTGGGACCTCATGCATGTGTATGTTACATGAAATGTTCAATTAGATTTTTAATCTTCCTTTTCTTCCCACAGTTATTGGCTACACTAAATTACATGAGATTGATGTGCTTTGTTAGACTTTAATGTATATGTAATTGGTGCACACACCTATGTATGAAATGGATGCATGTCCAGATTCAAGGTTCAATGTATATGAAATTAAGCTGATGGTATGTAATTGATACATATCCAGAAGAAAGAAAATGGAATTAATATCTAAAAAGCAAAGTTTTAGGTCTCACTAGATTATAAACATCTAGTTCATGCATGTGATTGCATAGACAGACCCTAATAGTGAGGTTATTAACTAGGTATCTTATATACTCATTCTTTCATATTACATTTTTTAAACTTAAAGGAAAGAATGTAATTGGCACATGACGGAAGTATCCATGACAATGCCTTGCACTACAAGAAAAAGAGATTATCCCGACATTAAAAAAACCATCGAGAGTCTAGTAGTCAAGAGAGAGCTATCTCCCGATGATGTAAAATTTATATTGGGATTTATAAACAACTCCTGACATAATATAACTCATGTTGGGAGTTCGAGTTCAAAATGACCTAACTCTTGACTAGTTAATTATGTTGGGATGAAAGCCCTAATCGTAGCGGAAATCACAGAACCAAACTCATTATTAATTTGAGATTTCTGAAATACCCATACACTAGGTAATTTAGAAAAAAAAAATAAAGAGACCAATAAAGAACTTGCCTACCATAAAATTGTCCTAGGTTAAGCATACAATTAGAGAATAGGGATAAAGATTTTACCTTTGTCGAACCAAATAAAAAAACAATTCCCCAATAGATCAAAATTTACACCACCACGAAGGTTACATCCCTATCCTCTAAGAAAATTGAGGTGTGAATTGTGGGAACCAGATATAAAAAATGGGAAAAAGATGGAGAATTTTGAGAGAAGCAAAAATGTACAGAACTCTTCTGTATACTCAAATAAAAAATACACTATAACCAACACTCTTGAAAACATTTGGCTGGAATTTTATCAAAGGAGAGAGATAGTGAAACATGGGATTCATCTCACGTTCTTGTTAACTCCCTACGTAGGAGTTAACTTGTTAATTAATAAAAACTAATAAATAAATTAATTAATAGTTAATTAAATATTATTTAATTAATGATTTTATTTAAATCATATTTAAATGAAATATCTCTCACACAACATATAGTTTTAACTCAATTAATTTAATTAAATCAAATTTAATTTAATTTAATTTAATTAATAATTAATTAATTCTCCAATTAATTAATTACCAAATTCAGTATCAAATATTTAATTTATCCTATATTTGAATCATATTTAATTACATTTATCTCATAATCTATAGTTTTAATGTGCATCAAATACACATTAATTTTTAACCTATAGATTTAATATGAATCCAATTGACATTAAATTAATATTTGAACTCCTTCAAATATTTAATTCTCTCATAAATTAATTTTGAATCAAATTTTTAACCTATATTATAAAGTTTAAATAAAATATAAATTTTATATTATAATTTATATTATAATGTATCATCGTACATTATTATTTCCCTAAGTGAATTTGAACATTTCAAATTCAATTCAAGACATAGTTACCTCAATTCCCTTTATGAGCTAATAAGGGGACTTCATGGACCTATAGATCAAAAGCTCCAATGATATAAGATTAATTGGCTAAACTCATCAACCAAATTAATCGATATTCGTTAACTATGAGAACACTCCACTAAAGACCCACAACTGTACTATTCTCACTGCAGATATTTTTGTGTCCATGGATATAGACCAATAATAACAAGTTAGTCCTTCACGAGTATTCATAACACCACCTGGGTTAAATTACTAGTTTACCTCTAGGTTACCTCTGTATCCTTAAATACCAGTGCTCCTCTAATGAACAACCTGTTTATGGTCCAACCATTAAATAGAAACCCTTCTGGGGCTAGTGAGAGGCTAGGGCTCTTTGCTCAAGTTTCAAAGACACCACTTAAGGGAACACTCATCTACTTATCCTAAAGTCTGGAAGGAGTGAAATCCATCTTGTATTATTATGTTCCCAACTCCCTCTCGATTTTGTCCCCAAAATGGTAGGCTTATTAAGTCGACAAACTGGCCACTCTCAACCATACAAATCAAAGGACAATCTCTCGTGAATAGGAGTTCATAATACACTCAAGATTAAGACTATGTTGCCTAGGTCATCCTATTGAAATAAAAACCTAACTAGTCAATGATGTTACATCTAGTGGTTACTGTTTTGCGATCTAGTCTTATGCAAACTCATTGCATAGGATACGCCCACTCGCATGACACCTACACGAACGAATTGGATCATTGTGCTTGGATCATATATAAAGTGGACCTTAGCCATAGTGTCACCAGGATAAGATATCCAACCTTATCTCTATATTATAGACCCTTTAAGTTGTATCTTGAACATTGATCATTGTATGTTTCTACATATAGTTCAAGACTCACCAGAAAGCCTAGGATGTTATTTTATTGGATTTATGGTTATTAAGACAAAATAGAATACAACACAATCAATAACACTTATTGAAATAAAACCGATAACTCTTTATTGATGACGATCAATAATTTACATTTATTATCTACGAGTTTTAGGGAATAAAACTAACAAACTCCCACTTGAACTAAAACTCTAGTCAGTGGGATATACATATCTCAAAATCTAAAACAACGAAAATGGTAAGTAAATTCAATAAACTAAGACATCCATATACCCATTACACATCTCCCACTTGCCCAAGATTATACAATGTATATGTCCCACAGACTTAGATTCTTTAGATGACTCTCGAACACTTTAGTCGAGAGAGCCTTCGTAAATGGATAAAAAATATTGTGCTCCGAAGCGATCTTTGTGATGATCACATCTTTTCGTTACACTATCTCTTGTATCAGTGATATTTCCTTTCAATATGTTTTCCTCGTTAGTGGCTGCGAGGCTCTTTAGAGTTGGCTACTACCTCATTGTTGTCACAGTATAAGGTGATTGGCAAGTCCATGTTTGGAACCTCTTTCAAATCACGTAGGAACTTATTGAGCTAAACTCTTCCTTTGCTACTTCACAAGCAGCTACATATTTAGCCTCCATATTGGAGTCTACAATGCATCCTTGCTTGATGCTATGTCATACTATAGCTCCTCCGTTCAGGGTAAAGACTGATCATGACGTGGATTTCCTAGAATCCTTGTTAGTTGAAAATCAAAGTCTGTGTATCCCGTAAAAATAAAATCCTTAAACCCATACACTAGCTTGTAATCCCACGTTCTTCTAAGATACTTGAGGATATTCCTAACTGCAGTTCAGTGGTCTAACCCTGGATTGGACTGGTACCTATTGACTATTCCCACTGCATAACAAATGTTTGACCTAGTATAGAGCATAACATACATTAAGCTACCCACAGCTGAGGCATAGGGAATACATCTCATATCCTTAACTTCTTGAGGTGTCTTAGGACACTGTTCCGTAGACAAGTGATCCCCATATCTGAAAAGTAATAAACCCTTCTTAGAGTTCTGCATCGAATATTGAATCAACATTTTGTTCTTAAGACAGAGCCAATGTGTTGTTCTTGTGATTCCTAATAATTTGGATCCCAAATGCATACCGTGCCTTTCCAAAATCTTTCATTTGGAATTGGACTACCAGCCATTTATTAATATCAGTATGGTACCCTACATCATTCCCAATGAGTAGGATATCATCCACATAAAGTACTAAGAAAGCTACTTTACAATTGATGTTTTTCTTGTAGACAAAAAATTCATTAGTGTTTTGATTAAAACCAAAATATTTTTTTGTAGTATCAAGTCTAATGTTCCAAGATCTGGATGTTTGCTTCAATTTATAAATGGATCGATTCAGCTTGTAAACTTTTTGCTCCTGACCATGGGCTATAAACCCTTCAGGCTATAACATAAAGATGTTTTCTTCAAGATTTCCATTCAGAAAGGAAGTCTTGACATCCATTTGTCATATCTCATAGTCATAATATTGATAAGAGAATTCTTATAGACTTAAGCATAGCAATAGGGGGAAAAAGTTTTCTCATAGTCAACCCCTTCTCTCTAGGTATAACCCTTTGCTATAACTTTAGCTTTGATGTTTTGTACCTTCCTAGCAACATCTCTCTTTATAGATCCATTTATACCCTATGGGTTTAACCTCTTCAGGTAAATCTACAAGTTCTCATACTAATTGAAGTAAATAGACTCCATTTCAAGGTCCATGGTTTTGACCCATTGGTCCTTGTCTACATCATTTATTGCCTGTTTATAGGACAATGGATCCTTAACATCATCATCTGATATGATAACCTGAGTTTCAGTTAAATCCAAGGAATGGTGAGGTTGTGATATAACCCTCCCACTGCATCAAGGCACTCTCAACGATTGAGAAGGACAAGACTGGCCTGAAGGGCTGGCTTTTTCATTAACTTTTTAAGAAAAACCAGTTGCATCAAGAATCCTTGTTGATTCTTCAGTAGCTTCATTTAATACTAATTTTCTCCGTGATTTATGATCTTTCATGTAGTCTTCCTCTAAGAATTGTAGCATTTGTCGATACAAACACTTTGTTTTATTGAGAGTTGTAAAATAGACCACCTCTCGTTTTCTTAGGGTAAACAACAAATTGACATAACCTTGAGCGAGGTTGGAACATCTTAGGTTTTGTCACTAGCACGTGAGTAGGAAAATCCCAGATTATGAAGTAATGTAAACTAGGTTTATGCCCCTTCCATAACTCAAAAGGTGTTTTAGAAACACTCTTCGAGGGAACATTATTCAAGATATGAGCTGCAGTCTCTACTATATATCCCTAAAATGAGCTAGACAATTAAGTATAGCTCATCATAGAATGAACCATGTCTAAAAAGGTTCTATTTCTCCTTTCTAATATACCATTATGAAGAGGTGTACCAAGTGCTGAAAGTTGGGATTGGATTCCATGTTCTATCATATAGTCTTTGAATGCTAAATCTATATACTCGCCACCTTGATCTGATCGAAGTGTTTTAATCGTTTTACCTAACAGGCTTTCAACCTTATATTCCTTGAACTTTTCAAGGGTTTCAGACTTATGTTTCATTAGGTATAAGTTACCATATCTCGAATAATCATCTATGAAAGAGATGAAGTATTCGTACCTTCCTCGAGATTTTACATTCATTGGACCAGAAAGATTTGAATGTAGGAGTTCTAAGGGCTCTTTGGCTCTATAACCTTTTCCACTAAAAGGTTTTTTTAGTCATTTTTCATTCAAGAAAAGATTCATATGGAGGTAATGAATCATCTATGCACATAGAAGTCCATTCTTTACTAGTTGCCTGATCCTATCGAGATTTAGATGACCTAATCTCAAATATCAGAGATACATATTATTGTTACTAGGAGAAATTCTTTGCCTTTTTGTTTAAGTATTAGCAGTTTTAAATATCTCATGATTTAAAAATGCTTTTGATTCAGTTATTCTTAACACATATAAGTTATTTTCTAGTTTAGTTGAATAAATAATCACACCATTTTTCATAATGAACACTTCATTGAATGAAAAAGAAATATAATATGATTGTTCAATTAACAAGAAATAGATACAAGGTTTCTTTTAATTTTAGGAATTATATACAAATTATCCAAAATTAAGTATCTAATCCTAAAAAACAACTTAGACACTCTCACTGCACGAGCTGAAATGACGTCTTCCATTCTAACCTTGAGCGTCTTTTCACCCTCCTCGAGTCTCTAGAAGGAACTAATTTCCTTATAAAAAAGAATAAACGTGATTAGTGGCTCCCGAATCAAGTATCTAAAAATTATGGTCATTTTCACTAAAAAAATTTCTAAAACTAGTAAATCATATTTACCTCCCTTCTCTTTCTTCTTCTTGATGAGGTACTTGGGGCAATTTCATTTCTAGTGACCATCCACCATGCAGTGGAAGCATTTGTCCTTGTCGGCCACTTAGCCTTGGCCTTACCTTTCCCAACAGTGGGAGCCTTCCCTTTCCCCTTCCCTCATTTCTTTTTCTGGATCATCTTAGAACCAAAAGATGAGGGAACAAACTTAACTCTAGAGGATGCACCCTTATGGAACTTCTTGGAATGGGCAACATTTTCCTCTCTTTCTATCGATCCCTTCTATTTCATAAAAGACTAATAAGTCTGTAACTCATTTAGGAGGGTAGTCATGGTGTACTTTATTTTATTCATAAACGCATTGTTGTAGAATTGGAGGAAACACTTCAAAAGAGATTCCAAAATAAAGGGCACCTGACTCTACTCGTCGATGACCACGTCAATCGTCTTGCCGACATTGAGTTGCACCATTAGATCGAGAACATGTTCTCTAATTGATTGGCCTTCCATTGTGTTAAAAATATACTTGAGGGCCTTGTGTCGGATCTAAGAGGACGGTTGTCCAAACATCTTCTAGAGAGACTTCATGATCTGATGTGCAATGATCATGGCCTCGTATCTCTCGATAAGAACTTCAGATAGACTTGCCAAGATATAGACTCAAGCCTTGTCATTGGCTTTTGTCCAGTGGTCATAAGCATCCCTTACCATTTATGATGCATTACGAGTGGGGATTGGAGAAAATTCCACCATTAAAACGAACCGTAGATCATCTATAACTAGAATCGTATTCGAGTTAGATTTCCATGTCGTATTATTTTCTCCGGTTAGTTTTTTGTTCTTAAACAAAGAAATTATTGTGAAAGACATGCTGAAACGAATAACAAACAATTGACTGTATTAGTTATATTTGTCTTAACCCGTTACAAAAGAAAAAAAAAAAAAAAACAAGTATCCAATTAATTCATCAAAAGCAGATAATCACAGAACCCTAATTAAACTATTTATTTAGTTTTTGCAATGATACTTCAGAGTGTTATAGAAACAGTCACCGAAGGGTGATCAATGATAACGGGCAGAAATGCATGTTAATATAGTGCTAAGTTGTTAAACAATGCAGGTTTGCGTTGATAAAATATATAGATTGCGTCCAAAAAGCATTAAGTTTATAACATTGCAGTCACATGCGTTTATCGCATAAAAGTAGTTAACTTTTGTATTTGTGTGCAGAATATGCGTTGACGCAAAGCGTAAAATGCGATTACAAAAAAGCAACGGTCGAGCGCACCATTACCGCAAGGCTTTACGATGATTTATGCTAAAAAATATCTCCTCAAGAAAGATTGTCGCAGAGAGCCGCCGCAACGTGGTGGGCGCATCTGGGTGGAAAGCATAATAAATCAGGATGGGACAGAAAGCTGATGACGGTCGATTCTGAATTAAGTTGACAAGTTGCTAACGAACTACTGTAGCAAGTACACTTAACTTTTCAGTGACAAATATTCGGCGCATCAGACAGAGAATTAATGTCATCCCATCAGTACAATCATAAGAGAGAAGCAGCCTTTCAACCCGAAGCTCTATAAATACCAAAGGCAACCTTCTGTAAAGGAGTTCGGACAGTTAGAGAATTTTTCCTCAGAAAGAAACAACCTTGTCAGCTCGAGAGAGCGAGGCTATCTTTTGAATAGAGTAGAAAAGATGGTGTAAAAGCCTTGGGAAGCAAGAGATTGTACCAGGCTCTTTATTCTCATCTTGCATTGTTATTTTGTATTTCAACTCTTTATCTATAAAGTGGACTTGCTATTCTACATCTGTTCACTCTCTTAAAAGCACGCATGAGTAGCTAACTTTATCGAATGGGTTGAGAAGAACAAAGCTAACATGACCTAGGATCTTTATCGCATGAGATTATCTTGTCTTATGCTACGCCCAACATCCCTTTAGTGCCACTCGAGAGAGAGTCTAAAGAAAGAACCTAAGACTGGAGAGAGCTAGGTTAGAATCTAGACTCGAGATAGCGAGATTAGATCTGCATAAGCGAGAGATAAGGACTTAGAGATGAGCTCAGTTTGCTAACATGCATTGCATGCATCCTAGAGATAGGCTATGATATTATGTGGTCACCTTATTTGTGTGTGTGTCATTTGTCATCGCATAAATAATAATAGAGGCTTATGCGTAGGTCCTATAGACTCATCGCATATATCGCATACGTTCTAGTACTAGAAACCGTAGCATTTGCTTTGAGAGATGATTTGCTGTTGTATGTGTGTTGATCGATCGCATAACATGAATGTATCTTAGGAAATGTTAGCTGAACCCATTCTCAACCCGTTCCCCGCATATTCATCGCATCTTCCATATTATCAACTCTTTTCATAACTCCACCGCATACATTTATTTTATACTGCAAACAACAACCGAAAACAACTATTTGATTTATTGATTACCACAAAGTCTTTTTGAAAATTATCACCACATACCGTTTTCCCTAGTCCCTAAATTCGACCCTGGACTTACCAGGAAACTCAGTAGAATTTATACTTGGATTCTGCTAAGAAAACTTGTTGCTCAATGCATTTCCATCACCACATTTCATTTCATAATTTCATCTCATAAAATAACGCATCAAGTTTTTGGCGCTGTTGTCGGGGACTTCGACAATTCAATGTGCTAACGGTATTTTTTTTTTTATTTCTTTGCAGCTCTTAATCTCTGGCGAATTACGACCTAGAGACTGAGAGGACGGTCCGACGAAGATTTAGAAATAGCCGCCAACAATAACAACCAGATAAAGACGATATGGCGGAGCAGCCTGGTAACGGAGCACCAAACGAAAACAATGTCATGGCGAATCCAATCCTACTTCGCAATAGGCCCATTTGTGACTATGCATCGCCAAACCTCTACGATTTCTCTCCAGGAATCATGAGGCCTACCCTTGATGGATCCTGATTTGAAATGAAACCGTGATGCTGCAGATGATTCAGACTGCAGGACAGCTCAGAGGAAGGCGTGGCGAGGACCCGCACGCCCACCTCTGGAGCTTCATAGAAATCTGCAACACTTTTATGTTCCCAAATTTCTTTACCGAAGAAGTTCGACTATCTTTGTTCCCATTTTCTTTGTGTGATCAGGCATGAAAATGGGCGTACTCTTTCGAACCGGGGGAGATCACTTCTTGGGAACAAGTCACGGATAAATTTATGAAGAAATATTTCCCACCCACTGAGAACACCAGGAGAAGGAAATTAATAACCAATTTTGAACAAGACATGGATGAATCGCTCAGCGATGCCTGGGTGAGGTTTAAGAGGCTGGTAAAGGACTGTCTATACAATGGATTACCAGACTACTCAGCAAATGGAGATCTTTTATCACAGATTAAATCCCGCTTCACAGATCGCTGCCTATGTGGCAGCTGCTGGTGGTCTGCTAGACAAAACATATGATGAGGCTAAGAACATCATCGATCACATCTCTAAAAATCACGAGGACTGGAGAGAGAGCGATCAGAGACTGAGAATAAAGGATAATGACAAAAACAATGGTGCTATTGCATCACTTCAGAGTCAAATGACTGCGATGATGAACCTAATTCAGGGAATCGCAATCAACAGCCTAACACCGCATAGTGGGTAAGTAAATGCAATTAATCAGACTGCCACAAGATGTGGGACTTGCGGTGAAGGACACGCAATGGAAGAATACCCGTAGAACCCACAGTCTATTTATTTTGTGAAAAACAATCCATTCTCTAACACTTACAACCCTGAGTGGAGAAACCACCCCAACTTTGCGTGGAAACTCAACAACAGAATTTCCAATCAGTGGCACAAAAAGAAGGGCCACCCGAATTTTTCCCGCGAAACAACGGTCAGACGAGTAGTCAAGCCAGAAGTTCGCAACCGCCGCAATCTTCCTCCTTGGAAAGTTTGTTGAAGCAGTATATCGAGAAGAATGAAAGTATGCTTCAAAACCAGGTGACGTTCATCCGCAACCTGGAATTACAGATGGGCTAGATTGCGAGCAAACTCAAGAACAGACCGCAAGGGACCCTGTTGAGTTCAACAAAACTCCTACGCAACCCAGGGGGATCAGGTAAAGAGCAATGTCAAGCCGTGACATTGTGGAGTGGAAAGACTATGGTGGGGGAGAAGAAGAAGCCTAGCCGAACTGTTCTTATTGCGCTGGAACCTGAGATTGCGGTGACTTGAGAAGAAGAAGGAGAAAAATAAGCGATAGAGCCAGAGATTGCGTCCACCTCAGAGCCAAAGGAACAGGGGATCGTGAGAGTACAGTTGCCGCCTTTCCCACAGAGACTCATAAAGAATAAGAATGACGAGGTGCAGTACCAACGCTTCATGACTATGTTAAAAAAATTGCATATTGATATTCCGTTCATTGAAGCGATTGAGGAGATGCCCATATATGCGAAGTTTCTTTAGGATATGGTAACCAAGAAGAGAGGTACTGGTAAGTTTGCCATGGTGGGCTTCGATGCTGAGCTCGAAATCCACAATCCCACCAAAGATGCACAATCCTGGAGCCAGCATCAACTTGATGCCTCTGTCAATCTTTAAGCAGCTGAATGTGGAGCAACTTGCGCGTATGACCGTGACTTTCCAACTAGTAGATAGACCACTGGTGCATCCAGAGGGGAAGGTGAATGACGTGCTGGTTACAATCGACAAATTTATATTACCTGCCGACTTCATCATCTTAGTTTACAAAGCTGACAAAGATGTGCCCATTATCCTAGGGCGACCATTTTTATCAACAGGTCGTGCCCAGATTGATGTGCACAATGGAGAGATCACCTTGATCGTGAATGGACAGAAGCTCAAGTTCGACATCATCTGTGCCATGAAGTTTCCTAACGAAGAAGACCTGAATGAATCTGACGATGACCAGAGTTTGAATGAAGAAGAAAAGCCTGATGATGAAAACAAAGATGAGGATGCGATCGCATCCATTGTTGCATGTAATGCAATCATAGAAAAAACAAACAAGGAAGATGAGATGATCGCAAACCAAGAAGAAGAGCCAACAGTAAATCAATTAAGAAAAACAACGCAACCGTCCTTAAAAGAACCACCAATAATAGACCTTAAGACCCTGCCTAATCACCTAAAGTATGCATTTTTGGGGCAGAATGAAAAGCTGTCAGTAATTATTTCCTCTGAACCTATTGAAAACCAGGAGAATGCGTTGCTGGGCATTCTGAGAAAATATGTGCGAGCGATTGGATGGACACTCACAGACATTCGAGGAATTAGCCCCGCATACTATATGCATTGAATTCGCCTCGAAGAAAACCACAAGGGATCGATCGAACATAAGCGAAGACTCAACCTTGCGATGAAAGAGGTTGTTAAAAAGAAGATAATCAAGTGGTTAGATGAGGGCATAATTTATCCGATAGCAGACAGCACGTGGGTTAGCCCCGTGTAGTGCGTGCCAAAAAAATCTGGGATGACAGTAGTCCCCAACGCAAATAATGAGATGATACCGCAAAGAACCGTCACCAGATGGCATATTTACATGGACTACCACAAGCTGAATGTAGGAACGGAGAAAGATCATTTCCCTTACCGTTCATTGACCAAATTCTAGATCGTCTAGCCAGAAATGACTTTTACTGCTTTTTAGATGGGTATGCCGGTTATAATCAGATTATGATTGCTCCCGAAGATAAGGAAAAAACCACATTCACCTTCCCGTATGGAACTTTTGTTTTTTCGCCGCATGCCGTTCGACCTCTGCAATACGCCGAGCACATTCCAAAGGTGTATGATGGTCATCTTTTCAAAATATCTTGAAGACTCTGTTGAAATATTCATGGACGACTTCTCTGTCTATGGGCACATATACGAAGTCTGTCTTGCCAACCTGGAGAAGATATTGAAAAGATGTGAGGACACAAATCTCATAATTAACTTGGAGAAATGCCATTTTATGGTGAAGGAGAGCATTGTGCTGGGGCATAAGGTATCTCGGGATTGGTTGGAGGTGGACAAGGCAAAAACTGAAGCAATTGAAAAACTCTCACCTCCAACAAATGTAAAGGCTGTAAGAAGTTTCTTGGGGCATGCCGGATTTTACAAACGTTTTTCATGGACTTTTCAAAAATAGCACGACCGCTGAGTGCGTTGATGAAGGCTGACAGAAAATTTGACTTTGACCACATTTGCCTCAACGTATTCAGGATTTTGAAGAATGCATTGACGACCGCGCTCGTGTTGATCGCACCAGATTGGATACTTCCTTTTGAATTAATGTGCAATGCAAGCGGATATGCGATGGGAATAGTTTTGGCACAAAGAGAAAAACAATATTACATCCCATCGCTTATGCGAGTAAGACTTTAAATCCTTCTCAGACTTACTACACCACCACAGAAAAGGAGTTACTTGCGGTAATTTTCGCATTGGAGAAATTTAGAGCATATTTTCTTGGAACAAAAGTACTCATCCACACTGACCACTCGGCGATAAAATATTCGATGATAAAAAAAGACGCGAAGCCAAGGTTGATCAGATGGGTTCTCCTCCTCCAGGAATTTGACATAGAAATAATTGATTGCAAAGGGACGGAGAACTAAGTTGCAGATCACTTATCCAGATTGGAAAATCCAGAGATTGACCACAATCAGTCAGAGGTGAGTGCGGTGTTCCCAGATGAGCAATTGTTTCATATTGAAGAATTGCCATGGTACGCAGACGTGGTAAATTATCAGGTTTGCGAGCAGTTTCCCGAAGATTATATCGACCACCAAAAAAGGAGGCTCAAGCACGAATGCAGATCATATTTTTGGGATGAGCCAAATCTGTATAAGCAAGGGGAAAACCAGATTTTGCGATTATGTGTACCGAATGCTGCTCAATAATACATATTATTGCAATGTTATGATTCACCATATGGTGGGCACTTTGCAGGACAGCACACCGCAGCTAAAGTATTGAAAAGTTGATTCTATTGGCCAACACTGTTTAAGGATGCAATTGACTACGTGATGAAGTGTGACCGGTGCCAATGCATAGGTAATATTTCATGGAAACATGCGATGCCTATGAACACCATTTTGGAACTAGAGTTGTTCGACATCTGGGGTATCGATTTCATGGGATCATTCTCACCATTGAATGGTCAAAATTATATTTTGTTAGCCGTTGACTACATGTCCAAGTGGGTAGAAGTAGTGGCACTCCACGTGCCATAATAAGTGATGAAGGGTCCCACTTTGTGAATCATAATGTCAAAGAATTGTTGCGCCAATATAATATCCTCCATTAAGTGGCCACCGCATACCATCTGCAGACGAATGGTCAAACCGAAGTGTCCAATTGGGAGATCAAGTTGATACTGGAGAAGGTGGTAAAGCCTTCGCAAAAGGATTGAGCAACAAAGCTCGACGATGCGTTATGGGCATACCGAACTACCTATAAGACACCCATAGGTATGTCCCCGTATGCGTTGGTATTTGGTAAAGCATGTCATTTACCACTGGAGCTGGAACACAAAGCGCTGTGGATGGTGAAGAAGCTAAACTTTGACTTAAATTCAGCAGAAGAAGCGAGAAAACTTCAATTGGTCGAGCTGGAGGAATGGAGAATTAACGCATATAAGAATGCAAAGATCTACAAGGAGTGCATAAAGCGCTGGCATGACAAACACATATGTGGCAAGAACCTCCAAGTTGGGCCGAAGGTCTTACTATTTAACTCACGACTACGGCTCTTCCCTGGGAAATTAAAGTCACGTTGGTTCGGACCATTCATAGTAAGAAAGGTATTCCCACATGGTGGGGTCGAGTTATCTAATAATGACGGAACCAACATATTCAAAGTTAATGGGCAATGAGTGAAAGTGTATGGCAGAGAAGGCTGGCATCGCCAAGTCGACTCCATGGACCTGATAAACTCTGAATGAGAAAGAAGTGGGTGGTATTTTCAAGCGATCTAAGTTCACCAGGGACGCAAGATTTGTGAAGTACCCGTTGGAATCTTGAAATCTTCAACTTATGTGTACTCCTTAGTATTTTCATTTCACTGCCTTTTAATAAAAAAAAAATGCGATCATGCTGAACGATTGCGGTAAAAGATTTTGTTAACTTTGTATTTTTAAATATTATTTGACCCTTTCGATGTTTTTCTTGCAACGATCGAGGTGAACGATTACGGAGGCGCTACACGAAGACATAACTACTTTATTCCGTCATCGCAATCCAAAAGAGGTAGATCACCGCAAACCAGGATGCGTAAACAAATAATCCGGGCGACAACGCAAATTTGGGGTTTGTATTCTTCCTTGACTTTATTCCAAATTCTTCACTATCGCATCGCATTTTAATTTTAAAAATTTTATCATCGCATCCTCTTTGGCTACCGCAATCATTTCACATTGATAAATTTAGTAAATCACTGCATGCTTTCTCTTTGCCAATTATGATTTCAATGATGAAACACATGCTTCTATTTTTTCATGTACACTAGAATCAACTTAAGTTTAGGACAGTCACCTCATGAAATATTTCTAAAAGTTAGTGGTCTGGTAGTTTTCTTTCAAACTGACCCTTTACGAAACTTCCTAAGAACATTACATGCCTTCTTTCAATCTTTTGGCAATGAGGACATTTTCGCATTTTAAATTTGGGGGTGAGGTATTTATTTTCGACCTTGCTATTTTTAGCATTCCAAAAAAAAAAATTATAACATTACGATCAGATCCTACTCAAAATTTATACTAACGAATCGCTCAGTGATGCCTGGGTGAGGTTTAAGAGGCTGGTAAGAGACTGTCCACATAGCGACTTACCAGATTGCATGTAGATGGAGATTTTTTACCAAGGACTGAACCCTGCTTCGCAGACCGCTGCCAATGCGGCAGCAGCTGATGGTCTACTTGACAAAACATATGAAGAGGCCAAAAATATACTTGATCGCATTTTCAAAAATCATAAGGACTGGAGGGAAAGCAATCAAAGATTAAGAATTAAAGATAATGACGCAAACAACGGGGCATCGCATCCCTTCAGAACCAAATGACTGCGATGATGAGTTTGATTCAAGGCATCCAATTAATAGTACAGGAGCGAAAAAGGGGTAGGTAAATGCAATTGCTCAAACGACCGCAAGTTGTGTCATCTGTGGAGACACCCACCCAATGGAAGGATGCCCAGAAAATCCGCAGTCAGTATGCTTCATAAAGAATAATCCCTATTCCGATACATATAACCCCGGGTGGAGAAACCACCTAAATTTTGCATGAAAAAATCAATAACAAAGCTTTCAACCAGTGGCGAAAAAAGAAGGGCCACTCGAATTTTTCCCGCAAACTAACGGTCCAACGCATAACCAAGCTAACAGCTCACAGACACCGCAATCCTCGTCTTTAAAGAGCTTTTTGAAGCAGTACATTGAGAAGAACGAATCAGTGCTTCAGAATCAAGGAACGTCCATCCGAAATCTCAAAATTCAGCTGGGACAAATTGTGGGTGAGCTCAGAAATAGACCGCAAGGAGCTTTGCCGAGCTCAATTGAGCTTCCTCGCAACGCTGGGGGTACTGAGAAGAAACAATGCTTAGCAGTATCCTTGCTAAGCCATAAAATGACGGTGGAAGTAGGGGAAGAACCCATCACAACCAACTTGATTGGGGTAACAATCAAGGACCCATTGACTTATAATTGGGAAAAGCTCGAGAAGATGAACCCCGAAGTTGCGTCCACCCTCAAACCTTTAGAACATGAGGCAGAAGATGTCCAGCTACCACCAGTCCCGCAAAGAGTGAAAGAGAAACAAAATGATGAAGACAAGATCCCAACAGCGGCAATAACGCAAAATGCTATGATCCCACCAAAAATGTGTGACCTAGGAATCTTCACAATACCATGCTTCATTAGAGGGGTCTGTAGTGGCCAAGCACTGTGCGATCTTGGGGCGAGCATAAACGTAACACCGCTATCAATCTTCAAAAGATTTAATATTGGCACACTCACACCCACGACAGAGACTCTCCTACTTGTGGATAGATCCTGAATACATCCCGAGGGACAGTTAAAAGATGCCCCAATCTCAATTGATAAATTCATCTTGCTGGCAGACTTCATCATTTTGGATTATAAAGCGGACGAAGATGCGCCCATCATATTGGGACTACCATTCCTCTCGACCGGTCGTGCTCAAATTGATGTGCACAAGGGGGAAATCATAATGAACATCAGTAGGGAAAAGGTTCGGATTAAGGCAATCAAGATTCCGAAAGATCAAAAAAAAGAAGAAAAAGCCACCATGGACGTGAAAAAGCCCAGCTTGGAATAAGCAGTCCTTGAGTTACTATGTGACTTAACCTCATCAGGGACGCAATCCTTTTGAATATCCTTTTTCTACATCAATCTTTCATGAACTTTCATCACCTTGTTATTATCTATTATCACATATTTACTTCTCTGCTTATCTAAAAAAAAAAAAAAAAGTGATCGTGTTGCACGATTGTGGTAAGCGATTTTGTTAACTCTGTTTTTTTTAATATTATTTGACCCTCTCAATATTTTTCTTGCAAAGATTGAAGTGAATGATTATGGAGGCACTACACAAAGACGCAATTACTTTATTCCGTCACCGCAATCCAAAGAAGGTAAATCGCCACAAAGCAGGATGCGTCAACAAATAATGCGGGCGATATCACAAATTTGGGGGTTGTATTTTTCCTTCACTTTATTCCAAATTTTGCACTATCACATCGCATTTTAATTTTGAACTTTAATCACCGCATCCTCTTTGATTACCGTAATCATTTGGCATTGATAAATTTAGTAAGTCACCGCATACTTTCTCTTTGCTAATTATGATTTCAATGATGAAATACATGGTTCTATTTTTTTTATGTACACTAAAGTCAACTTAATTTTAGGACAGTCACCTCATGACATATTTCTAAAAAGTTATTGGTCTGCTAGTTTTCTTTCAAACTGACCCTTTGCCAAATTTCCTAAGAACATCACATGACTTCTTTCAATCTTTTGGTAATGAGGACATTGCCACATTTTAAATTTGGGGGTGAACTATTTATTTTCGATCTTGCTATTTTGTGCTCTACAAAAAAAATCATCATAACGTTGCAATCAGATCCTACTCGTAGTTGGATACCTGCATGACACACGTGGGGGCAAGCCAAAACGAAGGTAGGAATCATGATCAACACATAAATAAATGACAACTCCACTGCCGAATATGTATGATTTTAGTCTGAGAAAGTGTGCCTTGCTCGTAGTTGGATGTTCGCATGACACACGTAGGGACAAGTCAAAACGAAGGCGAGGCACTTGGATCAGTGCAAGATCAGAGAAAAATAATAATGTAAAAAATATGCAAGGGTAAAAATCATTTAACATCTCAGTGAAAAACCTTTTTTAAAAAAATAAATCATTCGATGACCTAGAATCTAGTAAAGTCCTTTTGAAGGTTAAACTTGCGGTTCCTAAATTTTAGAAATATTTTAAGAAGAGACCTGAATAAGAATTAAGGAAATTTTGGTGTATAGGATTTGAATGAAGTATCCTTGAGAAATCTAGGAAAAGCTATTGCGGTTAACTTTCTAAAGGAAATCTTTAGCTTATGCTTGAGGACAAGCATTGTTTAAATTTGGGGGTGTGATAACGGGTAGAAATGCACGTTATTAAAGTGCTAAGTTATTAAACAATGTAGGTTTACGTTGATAAAATATATAAGATTGCGTTAAAAAAACATTGAGTTTATAACATTGCGGTCGCACGCATCCATCGCATGAAAACATTTAACTTTTGTATTTTTGTGCAAAATATGCGTTGACGCAAAGCGTAAAATGCGATCACAAGAAAGCAATGGTCGAGCGCAGCATTACCGCAAGGCTTTGCGGTGATTTGTGTTCGCAAATATCTGCTTAGAAGGATTGCCGCATAAAGCCGCCGCAACTTGGTGGGCGCATTTGGATGAAAAGCATAATAAATCACGATGGGATAAAAAGCTGATGATGGTCGAGTCCGAATTAAGTTGACAAGCCGCTAACGAACTACCGTAGCAAATACACTCAACTTTTTGGTGACAAATATTCGGCGCATCAGAAAGAGAATTAATGCCATCCCATCAGTACAATCATAAGAGAGAAGCAGCCTTTCACCCCGAAGCTCTATAAATACCAAAGGCAACCTTCAGTAAAGGAGTTCGGATAGTTAGAGAATTTTCCCTTAGATAGAATAGCCTTGTACATAGTTTTCCTTTTTACTTAGAAGGCGGAGCAAGAGAAGGGAAGAGATGCCGGCAGATCGCTCTGGTCAGCTCGAGAGAGAACCCAGAGGCGTGGAAAGCAGAGAGAGGTCTGACTCTCGTGAGAGTAAGACTATCTTTTGAACAGAGTAGAAAAGACAGTGTAAAAGCCTTAGGAAGTAAGAGATTGGTACCAGGCTCTTTATTCTCATTTTGCATTGTTATTTTGTATTTCAACTCTTTATCTATAAATTGAAACTTGTAATTCTACATCTGTTCACTCTCTTAAAAGCACGCATGAGTAGCTAACTTTATCGAATGGGTTGAGAAGAACTAAGCTAACATGACCTAGGATCTTCATCGCATGCGATTATCTTGTCTTATGCTGCGCCCCACACCCCTTTAGAGCTCCGCGAGAGAGAGTCTAAAGAAAGAACGTAAGACTTGAGAGAGTTAGGTTAGAATCTAGAATCGAGAGAGTAAGATTAGATCTACATAAGCAGGACATAGGGACTTAGAGATAAGTTCTGTTTGCCAACATGCATTGCATGCACCCTAGAGATAGGTTATGATACTATGTGGTCGCCTTATTTGTGTGTGTGTCATGTTGTGATCACATAAATAAGAATAGAGGCTTATGTGTAGGTCTTATAAATTCATCGCATATATCGCATGTGTTCTAATATTAAAAGCCGTAGCATTTGCATTGAGAGATGATTTGCCATTGTATGTGTGTTGCATGATCGCATAACATGAACGCATCCTAGGAAGTGTTAGCTGAACCCCTTCTCACCCCGTTCCCCGCATATTCATCGCATCTTCTGTATTATCAACTCTTTTTGTAACTCTGCCACATACGTTTATTTTATATCGTAAACAACAACCCAAAACAACTATTTGATTTATTGGCTACCGCAAAGTCCTCTTGAAAATTATCACCATATACCGTTTTCCTTAATCCCTGAGTTTAACCATGGACTTGCAAGGAAACTCAATAGGGTTTACACTTGGATTCTGCTGAGAAAACTTGTTGCTCAACGCATTTCCATCACCGCATTTCATTCCATAATTTCACCTCATAAAATAACACATCACTGATCTACAAGATTCTATTCTAAGTTGAAGTACATCAACTCCATCTCGAGATCAATGGCCTTAACCCATTGATGACGAAAAATTAGATTTCAAAATCGTCAAGGACTTGGATACTAAAATTAAGTGAACTCAATATGCGATGCATGTTCTTAAAGTATGCATTGATTATCATGTGTCGGTAGTCATGCGTTGGAATGAACTTATGCGTTAACGATGATGACTATGCGTTCCTGTCACAAGTTTTCTTGTGCTCACGCCAAGTATAACGTGAACGCAAGTTTCTCGGGTGATCCGAGGTTGAACTTGGGGACTTGTAGCTAGACGTATGCGGTAATGTGTATGCGACGGTTGAATAAAAGAATGATGGAGGGGTATAAGCTAAAACTACACCTACTTCTAACTAACAGACAACAAAATGAGAAGTATGAATGAGAGGTAGAGACACGACAACTATTGACGTGAAATGAATGGATGGGAAAATAGATAAAATGTGAAGATGTCTTCTTCGCAACCCTTAAGAGTGACCGCAAGGGCAACCTCAGCAAACGCAAGCTATGTGATCATGCTACACACACTAGAACCTAATTCAGGACGCATGCGATGTGTATGAAAAAGGGTCGAGATGACCGCATACAGCCACCATATCCTACTTCCGGGACGCAGCCATTGTCTTCTCCGTAGGGTGCATACGTTGTGTAATAGAAAACGGAGCTTATTCCTAAGTCTCCATTCTTGCTTATGAAAACCTAATCTAGCTCTGTCGAGCATCGATTCTAACCTAGCTCTCTCAAGTCTTAGGTTTTTTCTTTAGACTCTCTCTTAAGTAGATCTAAAGATGTGATAGACGCATACATAAGACAAGGTAACCACATAAACTTGGCTAACGCAAGATTATTCCTTTATCTAGTGAATAATAGCTTACATTGCTTGATGCATCCAACTACTTACCTTCACGAGCAGTTGGTTGTTGCTGGCTTTACTCATAGACAAGTGTTGCGTCCGCCTATAGACAAGTGTTGCTACAGCTTGGCACTAAGTAAATAATGTTTTCTCACACACTCACGCAACGCACACCTCTTGGTGGTTTGCTACATGCTTCATATCTCTAATCTACATGACTAAATATGCGATACTCTAGCAATCTCTAGTGATGCAATAAAAGTTAAGGACGCTAAGCAAAGAAAGATGGAGATGGAATCGAAGGAAACATAGAAATGCATTGAACACATAATATATTAATTCCTTAATCCCAAAATGTAATACAATACAATATAAGAAAAGAAGAGAAAATGAAAGGACTAGCTAGAAAAATGTCTTGCTTCCAGCGGATGTGTGTCAAGGCTGCTGGTGGTGCTATAGATGGGCGGTGGAACTGACTCTCTCGAGATCTAGCTCCGGTCGAAGGCTTCGGTCGTCACTCGGAATGGATGAAGAAGATGAATAACTCACAAGGATCCGCCCTAAGGTGAACCTCAGGCGAAAACCTTGGATATTTGAAATTCTGCTCAGCGGCTTCTGTTTATAGAGCTTGGATCACGGAGAGCATTTATGGACTGCTTTGATTCTGACATTCCCAACGCGTTAGTCCTTTTCTGAATCCCTACTGCTAATGGTGTGATAGGTGAAATGTGAACATCATCTTTTGATTTTCTCGAGATATGCGTTGATGCGTTCATTCCACCAACCTTGCATTGATCCCTCTATTATGCGTTATCGTGTAGCCGTAATCATGTAGTGACCGCATTCGGTTGATTACCGCAACTCTACAGATGACCGCAATCGCTTGATAATCACAACTCTTATCCGATGGACGCATGCGGGTGATCATCAAAATACTCATGCGTTGATCGTATGCGTTCGCCTTTGCGATGGACAGTTTCTTCGCATGTGGTCGTCTATGCGGTAGCCTGGCTTCCACGTTTGCATCCATTTCCTGCGTTAGCTACAAAAATAGACAATTGAATGCATAATAACGCATAATAATGCGTTAGCCGAGATTCTCAATGCTGAATGTCACAAACTCATTTTCTTTTGAATTCTTAACATAATTGCTGCATATTCTGCTTAACAGCCTTCATAATTCAAAATAAAAGGCCTAAGATAACAGCAGAACACCTTCAAACTTAGAATCATGCTCGTCCTCAAGAATGTGTTATACTCAAAAAATTCTAACTCACATTCTCTCTTTCCTTTGCGATGACCAACTTCTCAGAATATAATTTACTCATACCTCTAACCATCGCCGCAATGCTCTCCTCCACTTCAGCTGCTTCTTCAAAAAGATATTTTCTAAGTTTAGATCTGGTAAGCCTTTACTCAAAAGCTTTTTATTCGTTCACCACAACTTTGTGTTTAGCTTTTGGGAATGCGTTCGTCAAAAAAAATTCAAAACTTTGTGATTACTTATTCAAATGCGGTGTTGAACCTGGTCACGCTCTTTGTTTTGGCTTACCCCCATGTGTGTCATGCGGGCATCCAACTTCGGTTGCGTTCCATATTCAACTCAACTCATGTCTTGCTTGATTTGGCTTGCGCCGGACAAAGGAGTTGTGTTTATGCGTTGATCCTGGTGACTTACTTTCGTTTTTGTTTGCCCCCACGTGTGTCATGCGAACATCAAACTATGGGTAAGTGCCTTTCACAACTTAACTCTTATCAACATAGGTTTACCCATTGTGTTGACAGTGGAGTTGTTATTCTACAATTTCCCCATATTTTTTTTTTGGTTAAATTAACACATTGTAGTGAACGCAATTCTCTAAGACCGCTACCAACCCCAAACTTAGAGGTTGGCAGCGTTCTCACCGAAAAGCTAAAAAAAAACGCATATGAATGCGATAATAAATGTTTGAGCGAAGGTTTGCACAAAATAAAACTTAAGACTTTCAAAATTTGAAGAAGCTAATAAAAGTAGGGAGCGCCTTGCAAGGCTTAGTTAGCGGATGCAGTGGATTATACGTACCATCATAGAAACACCGCAAAGCAATGCAATCGGACAAGGAGAATTTCAAAAGGATAATGCATAAAAGATAACAAGAAAATACCTTAGGCGGAATAATGCATGCGATCATGCGTTGGAATTCATGCGATCGAAGCCATGCGTTGAAGGATGGAGGGAATTCTTCCATTGTACTACACACCGAGGAGACTTATTGTTGCACCTACAAGGAACAAACGCACCACAACCAAGGAAGCAGCCGCATATCCAAGATAACATTAAAAAATAAAAATAAGCTAAACTACGAAAGCAAGGTAAAGATAGAGTAGAAGAAATCTATGGAGACATTGGAGTCTTGTCACCGCAAGGAGTCTTCCATGCAAGAGATTTTTCTCAACTGCTTAGGTCAAGAAGCTTACCCTGACCATTGGAATTTCCGATAATTGTTGGGAGCATGTTGGCCACCATGTGCTTAGAACTGCCTTCAGCTCTTGGTACTGATTGCCTTTCTAGGGTCAATATTGGCTTTCGGCGCATCGCCTACACTTCAATATTGGTTGCAACTTGGTCGCACAAGCTACAATACTCCCAAGATAAAAAGGTTGCCTGCAGAGAAACAAAACTCAACAAACAATTAACTACCAAGTCCCCGGCAACAGTGCCAAAAATTTGATGACAAAAAATTAGATTACCAAATCATCAAGGACTTGGAGACTAAAATTAAGTGAATGCAATATGCGATGCATGTTCTTAAAGTATGCGTTGATTATTATGCGTTGGAATGAACTTATGCGTTAACGAATGTATGCGATGACCAGTGTTCCTGTCAAAAGTTTTCTTGTGCTCACGCCAAGTATAACGCGAACGCAAGTTTCTCGGGTGATCTGAGGTTGAACTCAGGGAATTGTAGCTAGACGTATGCGGTAATATGTATGCGAAAGTTGAATAAAAGAATGATGGAGGGGTATAAGCTAACACTACTCCTACTCCTAACTAACAGACAACACAATGAGAAGTATGAATGAGAGGTAGAGACATGACAACTGTTGACGTGAAATGAATGGATGGGAAAATAGATAAAATGTGAAGATGTCTTCATCGCAACCCTTAAGAGTGGCTAGAAGGGAAACCTCAGCCAACGCAAGCTATGCGTTCATACTATACACACTAGAGCCTAATTCAGGACGCATGCGATGTGTATACAAAAGGGTCGAGATGACCGTATACAGCCACCATATCCAACTTCCTAGACGCAACCATTGTCCTCTCCGTAGGGTGCATACGTTGTGTAATTGCAAACAGAGCTTATTCCTAAGTCTCAATTCTTCCTTATGCAAACCTAATCTAGTTCTCTCGAGCATCGATTCTAACCTAGCTCTCTCAAGTCTTAGGTTTTTTCTATAGACTCTCTCTCGAGTAGCTCTAAAGATGTGATGGAAGCATACATAAGACAAGGTAACCACATAAACTTGGGTGACACAAGATTATTCCTATCTCTAGTGAATAGTAGCTTACATTACTTGATGTGTCCAACCATTTACCTTCCCAGGCAGTTGGTTATTGCTGACTTTACTCATAGACAAGTGTTACGTCTGCCTATAGACAGACGTTGCTACAACTTCGCACTAAGCAAATAAGGTTTTCTCACATACTCACGCAACACACACCTCTTGGTGGTTTGCTACATGCTTCATATCTCTAATCTACATGAATAAGTATACGATACTATAGCAACCTTACTAAGTGATGCAATGAATTAAGGATACTAAGAAAAAAAGAATGGAGGTGGAATTGAAGGAAACATAGAAATGCATTGAACATATAATGTATTAATTCCTTAATCCCAAAATGTAATACAATACAATATAAGGAAAGAAGAGAAAATAAAAGGACCAGCTGGAAGCAATGTCTTGATTCCAGCAGATGTGTGTCAAGGCTACCGGTGTGCCATGGATGGGCAGTGGAACTGACTCTCTCGAGATATAGCTCCAGTCGTCACTCGGAATGGATGATGGAGATGAAGAAATCTCAAGCTTTTCTTATAACCCGTTCATCTGGATCATAAGGATCCGCCCTAAAGCGAACCTCAGACGAAAACCTTGGATAATTTGAAATTCTGCTCGACGGCTTCTATTTATAGAGCTTGGATCGCAGACAGAATTTATGGACTACTCTGATTCTAACATTCGCGGTACGTTAGTCCTTTTCTAAATCTCTGCTTCTAACGGCGTGGTAGGTGAAATGTCAACATCATCTTTTGATTTTCCCGAGATATGCGTTGATACGTTCATTCCACCAACCTTGTATTGATCCCTCTATTATGTGTTATCGTGTAGCCACAATCGTGCAGTGACCGCATTCGCTTGATTACCACAACTCTACACGATGATTGCAATCGCTTGACGATCGCAACTCTTATGCGATGGACGCATGCTGCTGATCACCGCAATACCCATGCGATGGAGAGTTTCTCTGCATGTGGTCGTCTATGCGGTAGCTCGGCTTCCGCATTTGCATCCACTTCCTGCGTTAGCTACAAAAATAGACAATTGAACACATAATAACGCATATTAATGGGTTAGCTGAGATTCTCAATGTTGAACGCCGCAAACTACATTTCTCATGAATTCTTAACATAATTGTTGTATATTCTGCTTAAAATCCTTTATAATTCTAAATAAAAGGCCTAAGATGACATGCATTTCTGCATGTCATCACCCATTCATCCCGGTCAACATCCTCCATTGCCTTCTGATAAAACAATAGATCCTCAACGTTACCATCTGCTACCATAGCAAGGATTTCCGTGAAACCTAGATAGCGAAAGGACGGGTTTGTAACCCTCCTACTGCATCGAGGTTCCCTCAACTCTTGAGGTGGAATCGACCTACTAGATGAACTATCATCTACAACACTTGCTAATGAAGCAGGTCCTTCAACAAATCTTATTGAAGTTTCAGTAGTTTCATTGGAAAGCTCACGTAACACGACTTTGCCACGTGGACTATGCTCCCTAATATGATCCTCCTCCAGGAAAGTAGCATTCATGGAAACAAACACCCTATTCTCTAATGAATCATAAAAATAACCCCCTTGTTTACCTTTGGGGTAGTCTACAAAAAGGCATAACCTCGACCGTGGTTCGAACTTCTTGGGATTTACCTCAAGCATATGTGTAGGGCAACCCCAAATGTGGAAGTGACTTAAACTAGCTTTACACTTGTTTCAGTACTCTAGAGGTGTTCTCACAACACTCTTGGAAGGAACATAGCTAAGTATGTAAATCGTAGTCTCCACTGCAAAATCCCAAAACGAGTTCAATAAGAAAGCATAACTCATCATCGAACGACCCATGTCCAACAAGGTTCCATTTCTTCTCCCCGCTACACCATTCTGCTGAGGTGTATCTGATGCTGAGAGTTGGGAAACGATTCCATGTTCTATCAAATAGTCCCGGAATGTCGAGTCTAAAAACTCTCCACCTCGATCTGATCGAAATGTTTTAATTCATCTATCTAATGCGTTTTCAACTTCAGCCTTAAACTCTTTGAACTTTTCAAAAGATTCAGACTTCTATTGCATATGATAAACATACCCATATTTAGAGTAATCATCAGTAAAACTGATAAAATACTCATAGCCGCCTCGGGCTCACACATTCAAAGGATCACAAAGGTCAGAATGTACTAACTCAAGAGGCTCATTGACTTGATAACCTTTTCTAGTAAAGGGTCTTTTAGTCATCTTACCCTCAAGGCAAGATTCGCGGACAAGTAAAGAATTTTCTTCTAACTTACTTAAAAGGCCATTCTTCACCAATCTCTCAATCTTATTGAGATTGGTGTGCCCTAATCGAAGCTGGTCATAAGCAAAGGAAAGCATGAAGGTGAGTTAGAATTTCTTGAGTATAACGCATGCTTGAAGACAAGCATGATTTTAAGTTTGGGGATGTGATGACATGCAGAAATGCATGTCATCTTAGTCCTTTTACATAGAATTATGAAGGAGTATGCAGAAATTGCATCGATCGTGCTAGGAATTCATGAGAAAAGGAGTTTCCATCGATAAGCATGGCGAATCTCAACTAACCCATTACTTTGCGTCAATTATGCGTTCAATGTTCTATTTTTGTAGCCAATGTAGGAAATGGAAGCAAACGCGGAAACTGGACCATCGATCAACGCATGGATGTTGCGGTAATCAGCCGTATACGTCCATCGCATGGGAATTGCGCTCGTCAAAGTGAATGCGGTCATCGTATAGAGTTGCAGTGTTAAGCGAATGCGGCCATTGAATGATTGCAGCTACGCGACAACGCATTCTAATAAGATCAACTCAAGGTTGGTGGATTGAAAGCATCAACGCATCTACCTCGAGAAAATCCAAAGATCATGTTGACATTTCACCTACCACGCCGTTAGTGGCAGAGGTTCAGAAAGGACGAACGCGTCGAACGTCAGACTCAGAGTAGTCCAATTAATGTTGTCGGCAGCCAAGCTCTATAAATAGAAGCCGATGAGCTCAAATTCATTTTATCCAAGGTTTCGCCTGAGGTTCGCCTGGGGCAGATCCTTGTGATCCAGACAAACTGCGTGAGAAGACGCTGAGAGTTCTTCACCTCCTTCATCCATTCCCAGTGACAACCGGAGCCTTCTTACGAAGCTAGATCTCGAGAGAGTCAGCTCCTCCGCCCATCCATGGCACCATTAGTAGCCTTGACGCACATCCGCTGGAAGCAAATCTTTTCTTCCAGCCAGTCATTTCTTTTCCTTTCTTTTTCTATATTGTATTGTATGACATTTTGAATTAAGAAATTAATGCAATGTGTTTTCAATGCATTTTTCTGTTCCTTCGATTCCATTTTCATCTTCTTTTCTTAGCATCTTTACTTTCATTGCAACATTTAGTGAGATTGCTTAGGTATTGCATACTTAGTCATGTGGATTAGGGATATGAAGCATGTAGCAACCTACCAAAAGGTATGCATTGCGTGAGTGTGTGAGTAACCTTATTTGCTTAGTGTGAAGCTATGACAATGCCTGTCTATAGGCTAACGCAATGCTTGTCTATGAGTAAAGTCAGTAACAACCAACTACCCGGGAGGGTAAGTGGTTGGTCGCATTAAGTAATGTTTAGATTGTTCACTAGGGATAGTAACAACGTTGCGTCAACCAAGTTCATGCGTTTATCTAGTATTATGCCCAACACCCCTTTAGAGCTACTCAAAGAGAGAGTCTAAAGAAATAACCTAATGACTCGAGAGAGGTAGGTTAGAATCTAGACTCGAGAGAGCGAGATTAGATCGGCATAAACAAGAGATAGGGACTTAGAGATAAGCTCTGTTTGTCAACACTGCATTGCATGCACCCAAGGAATAGGAATGATGATATGTGTTCACCTTGTTTGTGTATCATCGCATAGATAAGAACTAGAGGCTTATGTGTAGGCTCTATAGACACCTCTGCACATACATCGCATGCATTCTAGCATTAGAAGTCGTAGCTTTCACACTAAAAGGTGGTTTACTATTGTATGAGTGTTGCATGATCGCATTAGCTCGCGTTGACTAGGGTTGCCCTTGTGTTCACTCTTAAGTTTTGCAATGAAAACATCTCCACATTTTATATATTTCCCATACATTATTTCATGTTAAGGTTTGTCGCATCTCTACCTTTCATACATATTCTCATTGCGTTGTCTGATAGATAAGAGTAGGAGTAGGATTAACTTAGTAACAACCCTTGCATTCTTTTATTTATACCGCCGCATGCACAATCACCGCAAACATATAGTTACAAGTCCCTGTGTTCGACCTCGAATTACTCGAGAAACTTGTGTTCATGTTATACTTGGCGTGAATGCAAGAAAACTTATGGCAGGATGCATGGTCATCGCATACATTGTTGGCGCATTTTCATTCCAACGCATCACCATCAATGCATGGCTATCAATGCATATTTTAGGAACATGAATCGCATAATGTGTCCACGGGATTTGGTTGTCAAGTAAAATTGACTTCCAATTTCCGCACATCAAGTTTTTGGCGCCGTTGTCGGGGACTTATCAACTAAATGTTTGTTAAGTTTTGTGTCTCTGCGAGCAAACTTTTTATCCTGGGTGTATTGCAGCTTGTGCGACTAGGTTGCAAACAATATTGAAGTGTAGGTGATGCGCTGAAAGTCAGTAATGACCCCAAGGTAGAAGGGCAATTAGTTGCAAAAGAGCCGAAGGCAGTTCTAAGCTCATGGTGGCCAACATGCGCCCAACAATTGTCGGAAGCTCCAAAGCTCATGCAACTTGACCCAAGCAGTTGAGAGTCATCTCTTGCATGGAAGCTCCTTGCAGTGACAACACTCTTATTTTTTTCCAAGGACATCTTCGACTCCATCTTTACATTGCTTTCTTAGTATAGGTTATTTATTTTATTTTTATTGTTATTTTGGTTATATGGCTACTTCCTTGGTTTTGGGTACGTTTGCTCTTATAGGTGCAACAATAAGTCTCCTCGATTCGTAGTTCAACGGAAGAATTCCTTTCACCCTTCAACGCAAGGCTTCAATCACGTGGATTCCAACGCATGAGCGCATGCGTTGTTCCGCCTAAGGTCCTTTCTTGTTACCGTGTATACCTTATCCTTTTGAAATTCTCTTTTTCTCAATTGCGTTGTTTTACGAAGTTTCTATGATGGTATGTATAGTTCACCGCATTTTCTAACTAATCAACGAAAGGAATTCTTTATTTTTATTAGCTTTTTCAAACTTTGAAAGTCTTAAGTTTTATTTTGCGCAAATCTGTGTTCAAACATTTATTATCGCATTCTTGTAATTTTTTTTTTTAGCTTTGCGATGAGAACGCTGCCAACCTCTAAGTTTGGGGGTGGCAGCGGTCTCGGAGAATTGCATTCATTATATTGCGATCATTAAAAAAAAAAAGGTTGAAGTGAGATTTTGGGAATAATAACTCTATTGTCATCGCAATGGGAAAACCCATGTTGATAAGAGTTAAGTTGTGAAAGGCACTTGCTCGTAGTTGGATGTCCGCATGACACACGTGGGGGCAAGCCAAAACGAAGGCAAGTCGCCAGGAACAACGCATTAGCGCCACTCCTCTGTCCGGCGCAAACCAAAACAAACGAGACAAGAGTTGAGTTGAATATGGAACATAAATCGAAGTTAGATGCCTGCATGACACACGTGGGGGTAAGCCAAAATGAAGGGCGTAACCAGGTTCAACGCTGCATTTGAATAAGCCATCACAAATTTTTGAAGTATTTTGAATGAACGTAATCTCAAAAGCTAAACACAAAGTTGTGGTGAATGAATAAAATTTTTTTGAACAAAGGCTTGCCGGATTTAACTTAGACAAGATCTTTTTGAAGAAGCAGCCAAAGTGGAGGAGAGCATTGCAGTGATGGTCAAATGTGCATGTGAATTATATTCTGAGAAGCTGGTCATCGCAAAGGAAAGCATGAAGGTGAGTTAGAATTTCTTGAGTATAACGCATGCTTGAGGACAAGCTTGATTTTAAGTTTGAGAGTGTGATGACATGCAGAAATGCATGTCATCTTAGTCCTTTTACTTAGAATTATGAAGGTTGTTAGGCAGAAATTGCATCGATTGTGCTAGGAATTCATGAGAAAAGAAGTTTGCATCGATCAGCATGGCGAATCTCAGCTAACCCATTACTTTGCATTAATTATGCGTTCAATGTTCTATTTTTGTAGCCAATGTAGGAAATGAAAGCAAACGCGGAAACCGGACCATCGCATAGACGACAGCATGCGAAGAAACACTCCATCACAAAGGCAAACGCATCGATCAACGCATGGATGTTGCGGTAATCAGCCATATGCGTCCATCGCATGGGAGTTGTGCTCGTCAAAGTGAATGTGATCATCGTATAGAGTTGCGGTGTTAAGCGAATGCGGCCATTGAATGATTACAGCTACGCGACAACGCATTCTAATGGGATCAACACAAGGTTGGTGGAATGAACGCATCAATGCATCTACCTCGAGAAAATCCAAAGATGATGTTGACATTTCACCTACCACACCGTTAGTGGTAGAGGTTCAGAAAGGACGAACGCGCCGAACATCAGACTCAGAGCAGTCCAATTAATGCTATCGGCGGCCAAGCTCTATAAACAGAAGTCGATGAGTTCAAATTCATTTTATTCAAGGTTTCGCCTGAGGTTTTCGTGGGGCGGATCCTTGTGATCCAAACAAACTGCATGAGAAGACGCTAAAAGTTCTTCACCTCCTTCATCCATTCCGAGTGACGAACGGAGCCTTCCACTAGAGCTAGATCTCGAGAGAGTCAGCTTCTTCGCCCATCCATGACATCACCAGGTGCCTTGACGCACATCCGCTGGAAGCAAATCCAGTCGGTCATTTCTTTTCCTTTCTTTTTCTATATTGTATTGTACGACATTTTGAATTAAGAAATTAATACAATGTGTTTTCAATGCATTTCTCTGTTCCTTCTACTCCATCTCCATCTTCTTTGCTTAGCATCTTTACTTTCATTGCAACACTTAGTGAGATTGCTTGGGTATTGTATACTTAGTCATGTGGATTAGGGATATGAAGCATGTAGCAACCTACCGAGAGGTATGCGTTGTGTGAGTGTGTGAGTAACCTTATTTGCTTATGTGAAGCTGCGGCAACACCTGTCTATAGGCTAACGCAATGCTTGTCTATGAGTAAAGTCAGCAACAACCAACTGCCTCGGAGGGTAAATGGTTGGTCGCATTAAGTAATGTTTGCATTGTTCACTAGGGATAGTAACAACCTTGCGTCAACCAAGTTCATGCATTTATCTCGTCTTATGTTATGCCCAACACCCCTATAGAGCTACTCGAGAGAGAGTCTAAAGAAAGAACCTAATGACTCGAGAGAGCTAGGTTAGAATTTAGACTCGAGAGAGCGAGATTAGATTGGCATAAGCAAGAGATAGGGACTTAGAGATAAGCTCTATTTGTCAACACTGCATTGCATGCACCATAGGAATAGGAATGATTATATGAGGTCGCCTTGTTTGTGTATCATCGCATAGACAAGAATTAGAGGCTTATGTGTAGGCCCTATAGACACCTTTGCACATACATCACATGCGTTCTAGCATTAGAAGCCGTAGCATTTTACACCGAAAGGTGGTTTACTATTGTATGAGTGTTACATGATCGTATTAACTTGCGTTGACTAGGGTTGCCCTTGCAATCACTATTAAGTTTTGCAATGAAAACATCTCTGCATTTTATCTATTTCCCATACATTTATTTCATGTCAAGGTTTGTCACATCTCTACCTTTCATGCATATTTTCATTGCGTTGTCTGATAGATAGGAGTAGGAGTAGGATTAACTTAGTAACAACCCCTTCATTCTTTTATTTATACCGCCGCATGCACAATCACCACAAACATATAGTTACAAGTCCCTGTGTTCGACCTCAGATTACCCGAGAAACTTGCGTTCATGTTATACTTGGCGTGAACGCAAGAAAACTTGTGGCAGGATGCATGGTCATCGCCTATATTGTTGGCGCATTTTCATTCCAACGCATAACCATCAACGTATGGCTATCAACGCATATTTTAGGAACATGCATCGCATAATGCATCCACGGGATTTGGTTGTCGAGTAAAATTGACGTCCAATTTTCGTGCATCAGAAACAGCTGAGACGTGTGCCCCGTGCCTACTCGCATCGTCATCTCACCAGCCTCCAGTTGTCACCAGGATCTAATCCCCTGAAAAGAAGAACAAACATGATTAGTGGCGACCAAATCAATTATCCAGGACAAATCACCATGCTCCACTAAACATGTTTCTAGTACAAGTAAATCATATTTACCTTTGTCTTCCTTGGCCTTAGTCTTTGCAGCCTTCCTTTCCTTCAGCCAACAAGGACAATTCCTCTACCAGTGCCCATTCTGATTGTAGTGGAAACATTTTCCATTTTCAACCGGTGGTGGACACCTTCTTAGGGCGACAGGTGGCGGGTTAGCAGGTACTTTCCATTTCCCCTTACCATCCTTCTTCTTCTTCTTCCCCTTTGCAGAGTTAGAAGTAGAAGATGCAAACTTCGTTCCTAAGGTTGAACCTCGATTGAATGTCCTAGAGGATGAAGAAACATTTGCCTCAACCTTTCTTCTCTCCTTACTTTTAAGTAAAGATTGGTATGTCTGCGACTCGTTGAGGAGAATTGTAAAGGGGTATTTCACTTTGTTAAGAATCACATTGCTAACAAAGTGCAGAAAGCTCTCTGGCAAATAATGCAGGATTATGCTAACCTGACTGCCCTCATCAATAATAGACCCATTCAACTCTGCCATATTGAAGTGGACCATCATGTTAAGCACATGTTCACGAATAGAGGGGCTTTCCTCCATTTTAAATTTGAATATATTAAAGAACCTCAAGCTTGAGCTATTCAAACGGTTGTCCAAACATCCCTCACAAGGACTCCATGATCTCACGCACTGAGACCATGGGCTCATGCTTCTTGGCCAACACATCATTCAGATTGGCCAAGATATAGGCTCAGTCCTTCTTGTTTTCCCGTGTCCATCGCTCATACGCCTCCCGAACATTTCGAGCGGCATTGGGAGCTGGAATAAGAGGACAGACCTTTGTAAGGACAAACGTGAGATCCTTGATGATTAGTATCGTCGTGATCATATGTTTCCATGTCGAAAAGTTGTTGCCAGTCAGTTTCTCGACGCTAAGAAAAGCTAAAGTGGCTGTAGACATTTTAAAAAACTTGTTGCTGAAAAACGAACAAACTTTTATAAGATTTTGCTAAACCATATTTTAACCAATTAATTTTAGCAAAATAGTTTCAAGTACTCTCAGTGTTCAAGACTTCTATTTTGCAATGACGCCCCAGCGAGGTAGGACAAACATCACCGGCGGGGTGATTAGCTTCCCCTTCACTTGGATGAGACATTCTCAACCATTAGGCAGAACTACATCTAATAGCCACCATTTATTTGGTCAAGAACTGTTAACCCTTAACAGCTCTGCGTAAGTGTGACCCCTCGCTTTCGGCGCCAAAGTCTCACCCTAATGAGCCCACTATAGTTAAGAAGTAGATTAGGACAAGAGACTAAGTAACCTTAGCCTCTTACAGGAGATCAAATAAAGAAATGCACAAAAGTACCATTCTATAGGGGGACACTCACAGGGTGCCTCGAAGCGATGCACAAAAACTTTATTCAATCCAACAAGGGAGACTGTGGGATATGCTGTCGCACTTCCCGCTCCCACTTACTATGAACATTCTCTCCATCCACCTTGATATTGACCTACCCAAACACCATCCTTTAGAGGGACACTCCCAGGGTGCCACAAGGTCGAGGGTAGATCTCACGGTGTGGACTATATGGGAGAAATGTGAAAGGTTTAAATGAAGCATTATATGCCCCAAGTACCTCCCACTGAATGTTCTACCTAGGGGTTTATTAACCTAGACAACCTGGCTACTGATTTTAGTCTAAGTCAACTTTTAAGTCTGCTCATACAGAACTTTTATCTATGAAAGAAAACAAGTTCAAGTAGTCACATTTAAACACTTTAATGGATTGTCCTTAACTTGCATGCATGTATCAAATCTATCTAATTCACCTTTTCAGGTACATTCCCAGGTAGGGGTGTTACGTTTCTGTCAACTTAAATACCCCAGCCTAGACAGAACCCGCCTTAGACAAAAGGTCCCTTATAGATAGATTTGCTACACTTTAACCTTTTATTAGTCAATTTAATCCTATTAAATTGATTAAAAGATTAAAGCCTAAGGGTTGCTAATCATATTAGAACCGCGATCTTAGGTCTATGTCATCCAAGTTTTAAATATTTTAAAACCATGAATTAAACCTAAGTGAGCATGCATGTCTTTCATATTGCCTTTAGTTCTAATTTCTCTTTAACCTTTAAAAAGAAACAACTAAAACACATTGCACATAACAAGGTATTTATAACGCTTATAAAGTAACCTATGTGTCATGCTCCATGCAATGTCCGGTCATTACTATACATAACTTTTATATACATGTAAAAACCAAGAAAACATACTTTCCATACACCCTTATACTATAACAATTATAATATAAAGATGATGCATGTCAATGATTTTATACATGCATAAATATAACTCTTATATTATATGATGCATGAGCATGCTCTTACGTAATTTAAATTATGCTTCTCTAAATCATAACATTTATAATAAAGAGATGATGCATGACTAATGCATAATCTAAGGTGGGATTTTCTATATGTGCATACCATATGACATATAAATAAACATACATCTCATGTATTAAAACAAAGATTAATAGATCGGGATGAACCTTTAGAAAACTGGAATGAAAAATTCTATCTATTACATTTTTCCATCGAGCAAATCGATTCATAGGTGAACCGGGTCTTGAACTGTCGAGTGAAGCTCCACGTTTAGTAAATGCCTCCAAGTAAACGATCGCTTAGCACATACTAGATGATAGCGCGAAAAGCTAAACAATCGCTTAGATGACAACGAGGCTAGGAAGCCTGAACGTCTAGACGATTGCTTAACACGTGAAAAGGTAAATAATTAATGTGAGATTACTCCGTAATCGTATAGTCAGTAACTAAGCGATGAGGCTTGCTGAGTTATACGATCGTCTAGTGCGCACGCACATTAAATGACACCCGAGCATCCAATGCTCAACGGTCACCTACCCCATCGTCTACACGACCTAACCAACTCTTGATCGTTTCCTTCCTCGAAGAACAACAACCCTTGCTTCGAACTTCTTCACGAACGACTCAAGACTCAAACTAACTTTGAATTACAGACTCGATAGCAATTAATTATGCCCAAAAATGCAGGGGCCTTTACAATTAACTAAAAATGTAAAAGAATTAATTAAACTGAGGTTTCATCCCATAAAACTCCATTAATTCGCACATCCATAAACAATTTAACAATTAAACAGAGAATAGATATGTTGCACCCACCGAGAATGTATATGCAATTCTTTGCATCAATGAAATTGGAATATCAGAAACCTGGCTCTAATACCAATTGAAGGAACTCTTATACAAGAGTACCTATGAGCGGAAATGAATCTTTCCGATTTTATTATGATAGAATTTTCACACATACATTCTAACATACTGATATGCATTGAAAACACTAATTATAGCATGCTTTAAATGATAAAATACAAGAGACCGAGAGAACGTACCAGTTGAATACTTTCTTCACAAGAACTCGGTCTCACTATGAGTGAACTCCTCTCACTCTTTCTTGTCCAGTAAGTAATCGCTTAGTACCACCACGATCGTCTACAAGAACAACAACGAAGGAAAAAAAGGCAATTGGGGAAAACACCACCACTCGAAGCCCTTAGTATTCTCGGAGTGAGAATCCAAATGGTGGACTTTAATGGAATTGGTAGAGGGGAGGAAGAAAACTGATCGTGTACTACGAACAAGCAAATGGGAGAAAGGAGAAAACTATCGTATAGTTAGAAGTTTGGTCATTTAGGTCGGGGTACATGATCGTGTAGTAAACACTAAGCGATCATCTATCAAAAGATAAGCGATCGTTTCGTTCCGCTCGGCGTGCTAAGCAATCGTTTAGATAATCGCGGGCAATTGTTTAGTTATGCGATCGTTTAGGAAGGCGGGCGCTATCATATAGGCTCTCAACACTAAGCGATCGAAGGATTTCACACCGTAAGGGAATTTTCAGATTTATTTCATGTGCCTTGCAAAATGAAAACAATTTTCATTTTTATTCTTCATTTGTATTGAATTCACACTTTCGCACGAATCCGGAGAAAACTTCGGCCAATTATTTCATAACCACTTAATTATTAAATAATAAATATAATCATATTATATTATTAATCTATAGTTTAATATCATATATCAACTATAGTGTTTTCTCCTCTATTTGATATAAATCATATTTATATCTAATTTCCTCCAAAATAATGTATCTCATACATTTAGTCAATTATATCATATATAATTAACTAGTCTAACTATATCATATATAATCGAACTCTCTCTTGTCAATTTGAACATTTCAAACTGACCCAAAAATTGATTTTCAACTTGTATCCAAGCTACTAAGGGGACCTTATGGACCTATGGCTCAAAGCTCCAACGGTACGTGAATAGCTGACTAAACTCTTTAGCCATGAGATCCACCATCCGTCAACTGCCAGGCATTCCACTAAAGACTGACTAGGGGATTTCACTTGGAAAAGAAAATGTTCCATACTAATAGATTCGGTTCCATAACCATGGGTTCTAGTGTACGAGATCTTGTAGCACTTACCAATGAGGCCCTATTGATTAGTATTACGCAGAAGAAATCAATTATATCAGAAAGAAATCGATATGTATCTGATGGAGTCTATATCTTACGTAGAGCTCCCAAGCGCTTTTTAGGCCTGCTCCGTTCTCTTATCCATCAGTCCAATGCACTCTTCTTATCATAGTTATATTTCTGTACAATAACCCTTCACAGATGCTCACAAGTATAGTTGGGCCAATTTATCGTTTTGCCCTTGTAGTTACATCACACTCCTTAAGTACCACTGATCCTTCTAATGAACAATACAACATAGTCCAACTATATGTGAACACCTCTCGGGCCAGGAGAAGGTGTGTGGTACCACATCGTTCAAGCCCTGGAATCAGCCCTTAAGAGAGCTATCTATCTACTTGCCCCTCCTTCGGGGAATGAGTGAATTCCATCTTGTGTAGCTGAGTTCCCAGTTCCCAAATCAAACAAATCCCCAAAGTGGTAGATTTAAGTCGGTGGCCTGGCCACTCGCACCCATGCAAATCATAGGATTGCCCTCAATGGCAGGAGTTCCCAACTCACTCAGGATTGAGGTGATGTTACCTATGGTCGTCTTAGTGAAGTGAAGTATCTGTCATGAACAGTGTTATATAACGAGACGTTAACACTTCGTGGACAGGTCTTATACAAACTCTTTGTATAGGATGCCCCTACTTGCATGTCCCCTATATGAATGATCAGGATTAGACCATCTATGACAAGTCACAATATTTGTAACTATTTCACAAAGCGGGCCGTATCCGTAGCATTACTAGGATAAGGTTTCCCTTCTATATCCATATACTACAGATCATTGTGGTTATCACTCAAGGCATGAACCATTTGTATGTCACCACATAAATGCTTAAGTTACATAAAGATAACCAAGGATTTTAGTTTCTTGGTTTTTGGTAAAGTAAATAAAACATTCGGATGAGCAAAATCAAGAAGTGAAGTAAATATCATATATTATACATCACAAGTGTTCGTATAAACTGTTTACAAATAATAGAACACGAGACTTTAGGGCATCAACCCCAACAGTTCGACCCTGTATTTACCAATGTTACTAAGTTTGTTTTTGTAGTAATAGGAGTAGTTCGATAGTATAAATTTTCTTTTGACCAAGTCTGGAGCTTATTAATGATGTAAGTTTCGGGCCTGTCAAAATGGAACCGTTGTCGGGGAGGCACGCCAATTAATTTCTTTTAGTTGAAATTGACTGTTAACTTTAAAAATCCAAAAATATTTTTTTCCTTGTGTTTACTTGTTTTTCTGAAGGAAAATGATTTGAACATCTATTATGAGCTTCAAGCGAAGTATGCGGCCCAACGTAGAGCACAAGAGGTAAGTGAGTTTAATGAGCTTAAAAGTCAAATATCCAAACTGATCTCTATTGTTCATGTTTTGGCTACTAAACAGATTAAGGAATTGCGTGGTTCTGAGTGCGAATATTATCCTCCTCGAGAGATGCTTAGCCAAACCCCATTATCGATGCAATCTCCTTATGCCAATACAGGTATTTTTGTAGAAGATTTGGTTAGGAAATTTTCTAAATGCTCTAGTGAGTTTGTTAGGAACATCCTTACAGTTATCAAGAACCTTCGATTCTCCAACAGGATAGCTTTTATTTTGGACATGAAGCTAGAACTGAGTTTCAGAATTTGTGTGACCTTATCGCTCAGATTATTGAATCAGTTGTGAGACTTGAAGAGTCTTGAGAAGAACTATCTTTTGAGAGTGTTGAGTTGAGCAGTGGAGAGACTCACGTTGATGTTCCCATAGAGTAGCTGGTTCCTAGATTTTTTTTATCAATATAAGACATTGGATTCCTTAATGTGTGAACTTGCTCATGGTTTTCCTGAGTGTAAGCAGGAGTCTATTGAGTTTCACTTGGAGACTCAAGCCCTCCTGCCAGTTGAGGTTTCTTCGATCCCTCATTTTGCATATTCCGTGCTAACCTTGGAGAATCATTCAGAGTTTCCCATTGTCTGTGGAACCGAGGCTGGCCTTATTGAGGAATTCCATTAGACCGATGATGATGACAATGTTTATCTCCTGCCATGTCAAAAACAAGTTAGTGAGGTTAAGTATGAGTTTAAGCTTTACTTCAAGGAGTCTCGAGCAAAAGAGTTGGAGGCTTTCAAGCCTTGATCTGTTCTTTCTCCTGGCATCTTCTTTTTAAAAAATTAAATATTTCAAATTTGATCTTTCTGGTTCTTTTCAAAATATGGGAACCCTTATGACCTTACTAGGCTATATCAACTCATCCAAGAAAGGACCAGAGAAATACGAGAATTTCTTTCTACCTTGATAGGGGACAAGTCACGTTGAGCAACCGACATTAAAAATTTGTGCTTTTTAGAGGCAGCCAGGTGAAAATTTTCTTTTATTTATATTTTCTATTTTTATTTTATGTTCATTTTTCAAATTACTTTTAAAAATTTAGTATAGTTTTCATCCAATTTTTTAAAAAAAAAAATAATTAGGGCACAGCGTCGCGACGCTGTGAAGCAGAATTGCTTAAAACGCAGTTCTGCAACGTCGAGGGGTCATTTCCTTTCATCTTCTCTTTTGATTTTTGGCATATTTTCCCTGAAATCTCTTCCTTTCCCTGCACGATTCATCACCAAACGCGATTTCCTTGCTGATTATCCTTGGATCTAATCAAATCTTCAAGTTTTCTCCATTATTCATCCTTAAATTTCTGGGTTTCATACCCACACTGAATTCTAGGTTTTTTTTTTTTCAATCTTTGGGATTTCTTCAAACTTGAGGTAAATTTTGAGCTTTTCGTTATATATTTCTTCTATAGATTTACTAAATATGTTGAAAATCTCCTAGATTGTGTGGATCTATGCTTAATTTTAATTATGTTGAAATTTTGGTTGATGATAATTTTGTTGAAATTGAAATAAATGTTGGGATTTTTCTGTGTGCAAGTGAAATTGATCTAAATTGTTATATATTTTGTGTGGGTTAGGTAGTTTTTGGAGTATTTGTCAGATTTTCCCTAGAACCCAATTTTGTGAGCCTTTCAAATTAGATAGCTTTCATGGGTCCTAGGAGAGAAGGAAGAAGGAATGTTGCTAGCACTAGTTGGGGTGGACATGAGCCTGAGCCTATTTTCGAACACTATAGGTTTAGTTCCCAAGGGGCCATAGATAGATATCATTATGTAGTTTCCTCTTGAAACCTAGTCCTTGAGAGAGCCTTAACATTAGAGGCTGATTTCAATCCCCATTTCTCCGTTGAGAGACAACAGAGAGATTGGGAAGCCTTGGCTAACCGTCCCGACGATGCTGTTGTTCCTATTGTTGAGGATTTTTATGCCAATTTAGACGAGGATAAGGATTTCTCGTTAGTTTGAGGCATTAGAGTCCCATTTTCGTCTTTCCGTATCAATGACGTCTATGGGTTGACCGACTTCAATGACGAATATGGTAGAATGGGTGGACCTAGGGTAGAATGGATTCGGTAAAGAGGAATTATAGGTAGGTTTAAGGGGACGGAGATGTCCGTCTCTAGTCTGATCTGGGATGCATTTGTATGTTCCAGATTGATTATGCAATCGTTGTTCCCACTCACGAACAAGTCAGCCAATTTGAATACAAACAACCAATGGTACACCGGGTGCCTCTTGCAACCTCCACCCCCGTTTTAAAGAAAACGGGCTTGGAGAAAAGGTTTTCACAAACAGTTTGATTGTAAGAATAGAGAAGAGAAAGATTGTAGTAGGCTAGAAAGCAATAAGCAACAACAACAACTTTATAACATACTACTCCGAGTATGGGGAAGTGATGGTTAGTCTTATCCCCATATAGTGCATTCTGAACAAAAACATATCCGCTACCCTTACATATGAAAATGGACGAGTGGTCACTCACTAAGAAAAGTACATATAAACCTAACTACCTAGCAAAAGGAAATACATAGGATGAAATCATAGTAAAAAGAGGTGGAGACAGTCATGTAGCCATGGGAAACACGACCTGGACAAGCATGACCATGACATTCTCCCCCATTCAATTAGTTGACGTCTCCGTCAACCGACTCTACTCGAACTCAGCATATTGTTGAGCAGCCTTTGAGGCCTTCCATGTGCTCCCAACGAACTTCTCTTTTTTGAAGGCTTCTCCTCTAGGAACTCTTCCCAGCTTGGTCCTGGTCCTTCTGCACCGTCGCTCCTTCCTGCAAGTCTCTCGTTGGCTTCTTCTCCTCCCATTCTTTTCGTTGTGGTCCGCAGATGGTTCACCACCCTACATCTTTCCTCGGCATGGTTGGATGATAGGGTTTCGTCTACTCACGTAGATGATAGGATGAATCTCTATCCACGATGGTAACTGCACCCAATAACAGGTTTTCCCAACCTTTTCGATAACTTCCACCGATTTTCTAAAGTTGCTCACGAGGCAATGTTCTCTTTGCCCCTGACTTCGAAACTGTTCCAGGCATAAATTTACTTGAACCCAGTCTCCTGGTAGGAACTCTCGATGTCCAGGATTCTTTCTTCTCCTTCTCCTCCTCTTTGGAGTCGGGGACTTATGTAAATTATCCAACTCAACAACACGAAACTGCTCTAAGCGCGCAGAATGTCTAGGGGGTTTCTCTTCCTCAGCTTTGACTGACTCGTGGGTAAAGTCCTTCTCCAACTGAAGGGCCAAGATCATCTTTATCCCCTTCGGCCATCTGATCTCAACATGCACAGCGGTGAACGTAGACCCAGTGATCACTAAACACTTGTGCTCAATTAAGAACTCCATTCCCAACACCACATCAAAGTCATCCATCTTAACAATCACGAAATTGGCAGGGCCACTCCAGTCCCCCAACTATACGACTGTTCTCTTTGTCATTCCTGTAATTGGCAAGGCCTCAGAGTTCACTGCTTTCATTATACTTACGCCTCCTTCCCAACGAATATTGAGCCGTCTGGCTTCTGTTTTGGACATAAAATTATGGGTGGCCCCCGAATCGACCATGATACTTTTGACCAATTTATGGTTGACCCAAGCATCAACATACATCAGTCTGCCTCCATGGGATATCTTTTCTTCTCCTACATATTTTTGGAGAGCAACTAAATATCTCAGGGCCCCAACCCATGGGGTTCTATCTTCCTTTGCTTGCACATTCTCATCTTCTACCTGAACAACTTTGCCTTTCCAATCCGAAGCTAATAAGGCTAGGAAAGCATTAAAGGCGACTCGTTCTGGACATTCACTCGCCTTATGCGGACCCTTTCATATATAACAGGATAAGGGCCGATAAAAATTTTTTTGATTCTGCCCCCGCCACGTATTTCCAGTCGTCTGCTGAAGAGGTCTAGTATCCCCATTGTTGTCTTTATCTCCCCCACTATTTCTCGATGGGCTCAAACCATTGCTCTTTCTCCCCCTATTAGGGGATCTCGAGTATTGTCTCATCTCTTGAGATTCATTAATCAAGTCAAATATACGTTTGGCCACCGCGTATGCCACTGGAAGATCCTGTATTCTCTGCTCATACAGTTTTGTTTTTGCCCACGGTTTTAGGCCTTCGATCAAATAGAAAACTTTAAATTTTTCGGACATGTCCCTTATGTCCAACATCAATCCAGCAAATATTTTCACGTAGTCCCTAATAGTATCAGCATGTTTCAATTCTCGTAGCTTGCGTCTTGCCAAAATCTCAACATTTTCGAGGAAGAACTGAAAACACAACTCTTGTTTTAGTCTCCCCCACGTGTTGATGGTACACTGTCCCTCTTAGACATCCATGAAACGGGACCTTCACCATAACTTGGCATCCTCTGCTAGGTGCATCGTCGCTAGGGTGATCTTCGACTCTTCAGTCGCTATGTTCATAGCTCTGAAGTACTGTTCCGTGTCAAAGATAAAATTTTTTAGCGCCTTTGCGTCACGAGCCCCATAGAAGAGCTTGGGCTCGGGTACTTTTACCCTGTTGAATTGGGTTGCACCCCCGACTGGGGCTTGATTTCCCACTGCTCTCATGGTGAGGTTAATTTTTACACCAATGTCTGCAATCTCAGCCTGGATGACATCGATGGTGGCTCGAAAGTCCTCGGATATTTCGTTCACCATCTGATTGATTGCTCTCTACGAGCTGTCTAATTCTTTGACATACTTTTCTATCGAGGCAACAGATCACAACAAACCATCCTCATGCTCGAGAGGCCTATCCATCGTGGTCTTTGCCTCTAGAATCTCGTTAGTTTTTGTATTCCGCGGGCATAGAATGAAGGAGCTAGACGAGGACGATCAGGAGGACAAGGACATTCCCACAGTAGAAGAGCTTCCACGTGCTGATATCCAGGATCAGTACGATGTGCCAGTGGTAGAGGAGTCATTTGGAGAGCAAGATTTGAGGATTTCTACTGAAGCCCTTAAGGTAGTCACTGAGTCCCTAAGGGTGAGTCAGGACAAAGCTCGTCGTGCTAGGCGCATAGAGAGGGTGGTGAACTATATTTATGAGCAAAACTCTCTTTATTATGCCAGCATAGGTTTCCAGAGCAATCTTCAGAGGAAGCCGAATTCACCAGACTCCGATTGAGACTAGCCTGCCCTCATTTTTATGCCCTCGGTAGTATTTTTCTTTTCCTTCCTTAATTTTATTTTATTTTATTTTTTGTTGTTTTTGTTGTTTGTAGTTTTTCTTTCTTTTAGTTTTTTCTAAATTCTTTTTGTTTTGTAGGTTCTTTTGCTTTTGTTTTTCTTTTATTTTTCTTTGTTTTGTACGCCTCTCCAAAGCTTCAGCAGAAAAGCCAAGGTGAAGAGAAGAAGCCTAACCACCACCATCCCGTGTGCGACATGTTTTCAAGGGAGGTTTTCTGTTCCCTTGTTCTTTTCATTTTTGAGCCTTACTTGAGATATATTAGGGACAATGTATTATTTTAAAGTTGGAGATGGGGTATCTATTGGTTAGCTTCTATTTTAGCTTACGGTCCTTGAGTGTTGTGTTTGGACTATGCTTTGTGTGTTTTGATTGTCTTGTTTGCTTTGTTGCTCTTTTGTTATTATGAGGGTTTATAATGCACTCTTCTTGTGATAGAATTTGCATGAAAGAGCCTTAGAAAAACATGATCATGATTTTAGCCCGATTTTTTTAAAAAAAAAAACGTCTTGTCTCTCATGCATCTTTATGTCATTATTTTGCAAAATTAAAGTCTTACATGCTTAGAACTGGGTTATCTGGTTTATATTTCTGTTATCACCCGAAAAAGTCCACCTTTGACTTAGGAGTAACCTTACTTGTTTCAGAACAAAACTAGACAACATGGATAAAATAGGGACTATTATGTATTAAAAAAAAAAAAAGAAAAACAAATTAGTTGCAATTCTAAAAGAAAAATAATAATAAAAAAATGAGACAATAGCTAGCTTGCCCTTTGCTGTGTCTAGTTAGGGCCCCGCAAGAAAAAGGTGGATAGGTTCCCAGCGGTTTGGTGTGAAAGCTAACCCTCTAGGTAAAATAAATGCCCTTTATGTTTTATATATGTGTGTTTAAGCACCCTTGTCTTAGTGTTGCCCTATGTTTTTTTTTTCTTTTTTTTTTTTTTGCAAGTTTGGCATGTCCGAGGTTGATAACCGAGCTAGAGTAGGGAAAAAATGGGATGAGGACCTTATAAAACTTTTTCAGGCTGTGCAAGCTTAACTAGCAAGACTTTAGGCTCATTCATGCATGAATAGATTAAAAATCATTCTTGAAATTGTACTTCATTGATTGATTGTAATTGAATTTCGTTCTTGATTATGAACTTTATTCTATTTGACTGTTGAGACTGGAGTAGCAACTTTACAACTAGAGCATGCATGTCTTTGATTGTTTTACATTATATTTGATTGTGTGTTTCTACCTTGCTCGGGACGAGCAAGAATTAAGTTGGGGGTGTTTGATAGCCCTCCAAAAAAGCTATTATTCCTAGCTTAATTTAGGCTTGTTATTGGATTTTGTGTTTATTGTCCTATTTTGTAGGTACTGAGCAATCAAGAAGTAGAATTGGCGATTAAAAGCTGAATGAGGTTAATTTGAAGCAAATTGGAGTTGATTTGAGCAACCGAGCTTCAAATGAGTTAAAAAGACCAAAATGCCCCTACCTCAGCGTCGCAACGCTTTTAATTTTCCTAAGTTCAACACTCGCCTAATGCTTGAAGACAAAATGTTAATATGTAGGGTAGCGTTGCGACGCTACGAAGTTTTCCCAACGCCACCGTTCCAACACTCACCTAACACTCGTGGCTTGATTTGTTGAGCGTTGCGACGGTTCGGTCGTTTCCTATAAATATTCCCTTTCACCTTTAAGTCATTGTATGCTAAAAATTGATGGCGACTAAAGGGTGGTGAACTTGGAGGCTATGGAGGTCGAGGACAGGCTTTACTATCTTCTATCCCTTTGATGTTTTCTATATCGTTAGTTTAGATTTTTGTTTTAATTTTGGATTGTAAACATGTATTGGCTTGAACCATTGAATTTGTCTATGAATTTATGAGTTAATTTTCATCTAGTTTCTTGGATCAAGATTTTGATGTAGATTTTATGAGTTTTCTGTTTCAAATTGATGTTGCAATTCTGATTATGTTTTTCTTTGAATCTGTTTAAATTCCCAAGCATGATATATATATATATGGGCATCTAAGGGGTAGTATTATAAATATCATAAAAATAGATGCCCAATACTTAGTGTCCTAAAAGCCTTGTGTCATTTTTCATGTTGTCCATGTGATGGAACGAACACATGCACAGCGGAAAGAAAAACGAATCTAAAATACTTTAATTAGGTTAATTTCAAAGAATAAGCATGCAATTAAATAAATTACAAAGGGATAGACGAAATGCAATCTTTGTAGACTCAAGTCTTCTCCAAATCAACTTCAATCTCCTTAAGAATGGTTTATAGACCAACACGAGAGTCTTCCTGACTATTCTCCGACCTTAGAATAGGATGGTGGGATTTGGTGAGTGACTAATTTGGAGAGGAAAATGTTAAGTTTTTTAGAGAAAATAATTATGAAATTATCAAATAATCTCATAAAAATCCACTTTAGCCAAGAAGCTTAAAATTCATTAACCTCTTCCTTTTAAAGACCATTTCATGCAAAACATGCAACTTTGAGTTTGATGAGAATTTGACACTAACTCAAAATGGGATTAGTGGGGCAAGTGTCTTCAATTAAGACAACACTTAGCAATGCGAATGTTAGCATTTTTCACTCACAATTATTGAATCTTTCGACTAACTTGGTCAAAGGTCAAAGTTTGACTCTCAAATTCCAAAGTCAACAAATTTGACTTTTTGACTCTCAGAGTCAAAAGTCAACATTTTGACTTTCATTGCATTGTTAACTAGTCAATAATTTTGAATTTTAATGCAATTTTGATCAATTCCATTTAATTTCAAAATTAATTCTAATAATTAATTTTAAAATTAAATTCATACTAAACAATTAATTAAATAATTTAATTAATTTAATTTAATATTAAATCTAACACTAATCCTAATTAATATGAATCTTTGTTCATAATATTGATATTTAAATCTTATTTAAATATCTCCTATTTTTTCTCTCTTTATGTTTAATTCACAATTAAACATTAGGTTAAATATATCGTATATATTTAACGCTTTACTCCAAAAATCAAATTTGAATACTTCAAATTCGTTTGTCATACTGTTCTAAGGTTTAGTCCGATATGAGCTAGTATGGGGACCTCATGGACCTACAGATCATGAGTTTCAACGATCCGAGATAAACTGACTAATTACTTTAACCTAATTAACCACCATTCGTTAACTACTAGGTCACTCTACTAAAGCTCAGTAGTTGCACTCCCCTCACTGTACATATATTATGTTCACTTGATATAACCATGATTAGTAAGTCAACCCTTCACAGGTTGTTCATAATAATGGCTAGGTCAAAAGTTGTTTTATCCCCCAAGATTACATCTTGCTTCTTAAGTCCCACTAATCCTCTAATAAACAATTGGTTTGTGATCCAATCACTAAACCACCTCTCGGGCCAATGAGAGGGTGGGGTCCCTTGTTCAATACCCGAAGTCAACACTTAAGGGAACGATCATTCTACTATCCCTAAAAGCGAGTAAGAGTGGATTTCGTCTTGCATCCTATGTCCCCAACTATATATCTGATATTACCCCTGAAATGGGAGGCTTATTGAGTCAGCGGTATTGAGTTAACCCTCCCCCATGAATATCTAAGGATAATCCTGAATAAATAGGAGTTCATAGTTAGCTCAGGATTAAGGTCAAGTTACCTAGGTCATTGCTTTGAAATAGTCAGTCTTAAACAGTAAACAACGTTATAAAGTAAGAGTGACTTATTTCTTGGTTCGATCTTATGCAAACCCATTGTATAGGATGCCCTCGCTCCTCATATCAATACATGAACGAATCAGGATCATTTCGTTTGTAGTACTTTACAACAAATTGTAACAACTACAGAGTGGGCCACATCCGGTAATGTTACCAGAATAAGGTACCTAGCCTTATTCGTATACTATAGACTATTTTGGCTATTTACTGAACTTGATCCACTATGTCTTCACATAAAGTTTAAGTATTCATATAATAGCCATGGATCTTTAGTTTATTGGATTTAGGTTCTTTCTAAAACGAAATGAGCAATTTATACATTCAATAATTGTTATTGAATAAAACTTCAATAACATCTTTATTGATAACAGAATAAGTTTATTGTTTACAAACCAAGAGTTTTAGGACATAAAACTTAACATAATGTGCCTTGTAATAATTCATGTTTGGTATCTATGTATGTCAACATCCTACATGTCACTTTGCCTATAAAGAGTGACATTTTGGATCTTAAAATTATACACATTGGTGAGAATAAAAAGAAAATTTCATATATTCCCTATTTCCATAAAATTATACATTTAGTTATTTTTAATTTAGTTATTTATAAATTTATTAATATTTTTTTTTTTATTATTATTATTATTATTATATTTTCTCCATATTCGTTTTGTTCCATTGTGGTCCTCCATTTCACAACAATTATAAGGAAAAATTGTAATGAGTTGAGAAAAGCTAAGGGGTGAAATTGCATATTTAGGTATGTTTAGATATATTGAAGGCTACCAAGACAAGGCCCACACCACTAGAAACAGGCATAGGAAAACAAGTGTCGCAAAAGAGAGATGTAGTGCCTCAGAAATGGACTGACCAACCAAGCCATCCTCGGTATGAAGATTTATTTGAAAACCTAGTTTGTTACAAGTTGTTCAATTAATTTTTTATTCTGATTGGTCAAATGTAATATTCTGTTGTAGATTTCCTTTTCTCTCTACTTTGAAACCCTAAAAAGAGATTTATGGGTATAAAAAGGCAATATTGAAATATACATAGAAAAACAAAGCAATTCTCTCCCAATTTGTGAGTATCCCTTGAAACTTGATTCTGTCGCATTATCACACAAAGCCATGGTGTTATTCGAACTTGACCCCATCGAACCACTTGCAAATGCACTCCTGATTCTTTGTAGGCTTTCTGGGAAATGCCATTTCAAATGGTCCCCAACAACATTCTCCATAATAGTCTCCCAAGACAGGCTTCATTGCATTTCAACTTTCAATATGATGCCTCAATTATTCGCTGTTTTACTTGTCACCATATTCACTATGTCAAATTTGTTGTTGTTGACTTCTTTGTAATCATGTCTTATCTCCATCGCATGGGGTTTCTTCACTCATTTTCTCTATCCATACAAACAATGTAATATTACTCTTCAGTATCGCATTCCTTGTAAGTAATTTAATCAATATTACAATCATGGCTTTCTTTTTCTCTCTCTCTGTTATTCTTGTTATCTTCTTGAGCAATTGATAACATTGATTTTTAGGCCAAGAAAATCCAGTGACAAAAGTGCTACCAACATCCGTAGCTCGAGATCATAAGAATGTAGGCAAAATTGACTATGGGTCATTCTTTGTCTCAATTGCTTTAGAGGCATTGCGATGCATTGTAAAAGACTTGAACAATATTGGTTATTAAATATCAATTTTGTAAAACTTATACCTTTAATTTCTTGAAAGGAAAAAAGGGCTTTCTAATGTGCTGTCATTTGTGGCAGCTCCTACTACTATTACGAGTTTGCAAATCAAATTATCTAACTACCCATGTATATTTATTTTCTTTTGATATATAGATTAAAGTTTTAAAAAATAGGGTATGAACAAGTTGTTTGCTACCCTTTTCTAGGGAGGAGATTGCATAATTGGAGGCATTGAAGGAGATGAAATTGAATGTGGATTTAGTTCTTTATCCAATGGAATCTACCGTAGTTTCACATCGAAAAGAGTATGGTTATTCAAGTCATATGATCTCGATGGTTTGATGTTGATAGCTCCTATGGGATTGTGTACTCATATTTCTTCATATTTTCCCGATGATTACTTTGATTGATCTCTATAGCCTACAAAATTGTTAACATCGTGTTAAACTTTCTTTTCCATGAATGAATTTTGAAAGAATTAATTTCTTAGTGTGTCAATGTGTAATATTGTGGTTTTCAAACTATATTGAACGTTTAAAATTTCTAGTCAAGTATCCAATTTGATCGTAGTGAATAGACCATATTATTATTCTTAACTTGGTGGAGATGAAATTGTAGCTATGTCCAATAATCTTTGCCTTTGGGAAAGTATGGTATAATCACAAATCACCCCCTTCCCCTCATTCGAATTCAACTCTAAAAGTGGATTTAATTGAAGACGCCTTTATCAAGGATATCTTTAATTTAATTGCAAAGAAAGAAAGAGTTTTTCTTACTTATGATTACAGGCCCATCAGTCTCACCACTTCTCTTTACAAAATTATGGTGAAAGTTCTTGTAGAGAGACTCAAATCCACCCTTCCAATAACTGTGACTGAAAATCAAATTGCCTTTGTCAAGGATCGCCAGATAATTGATGTCATTCTAATGACCAATGAAGCTATTGATTTTTGGAGATGCAAAAAAACTAGAGGCTATGTTTTCAAACTTGATATTGAAAAAGCCTTCGATAAGATTGATTGGAATTTTATCAATTATGCCCTTATGTAGAAAAATTATGCCCCAAGAGGGAGAAAATGGATTCAGAGTTGTATTTCGAATGGGAGATTTAGAGGACGCATTAATCCAAATAGAGGCATTAGTCAAGGGAATCGCCTTCTTCCTTTTAATTTATCCTTGTCATCGACTATTTGAGCAGACTTATCAAGCAAATGGAACAAAAAGACACCACTAAAGGAGACCTCCTCTTCATTGAAAACAACGATGAATACATTGCTAATCTCTTGAAGGTGATTAGAAATTTTGAAGCTGCTTTCGGGCTCAAAATCAATCTTAATAAGTCCAGTAGGCATCAGTGTCGACGCTAACCAAACTGAAGAGATTGCTAGAAGATGGGGCATCACTTATCAACACCTGCCTCTTAACTACTTGGAAGTCCCTTTCAATGGCAAACCATCCTCTCTCTTTTTGTGAACTCGTCTTGGAAAAGATTCAAAAAAGACTCAGCAATTGGAAGTAATCCTACATATCTAAATGTTGGGCCTGCTTCTTTATGTTTGCTGAATTAAGCCCAGATGATGAATAATTTTTTGCCTTTCTTTGCTGATCTAAATCGTGAGCCCAGTTCTTTTGCTCCAAATTAATTTGGTTTAGTAGAAAACTTGGCTATCAATTGCTCACAGTCTTCTAGCTGATGCTCTCCACGTGGTTTGATCCACTACTCTTTGTCTGATGGAAGTGAAAGAAAAAAAGCTTTTCTAATGGGTGTTTAATTAGAAATAATTTTCTTTCTCTCTCATGCTCTCTTGTTCTCTGACCTTTCGAATTTCTTGCACTTCTTCGATGAAGAACACAACGATATACATGGTTCGACTTATTGTTGCCTATATCCACGAGAAGGAGGGAGATTTTTATTAAGAGCTAAGTCACATATTCTTTCTTTTACAGATTTCAAGTTCTTCTTGAAGCTTTTTGTATTGTATGTTACAAAATTTGTAAATGATGAGTATTTATACTAATTTTCTGATACAAGTAGTTACAATAAGAAACTGTAAAAGTTAAAGAAATGTGAAATAGTTCTTGAATGTTGAATGTTTGAGCTTATATTCTTCAAATCTCCACTTGAAGCTCAACATGCAAGCTCTTCTCCTTCTGGATTTAACATGTCTTCACCCTTTTTCAGGAAGCAGAAACCCGATCTGACTAAGACAGTTTGCAAGCTTGAGTTTACTCACAGATTTGGTAAGCATGTCGGCTACGTTTTCGGTGGTATGAACTTTAAGCACCTCCTCTTCTCCTTTCTCTATTCTATCTCTTACAAAATGATACTTAATGTCTATGTGTTTGGTCCTTGAATGGTACTGAGGGTTTTTGGAAAGGTGAATGACACTTTGGTTATCACTGTAGATTTTTACTACTGTTTGATTAATACCAAAGCCCTTCATCAATCCTTTTAACCACAGTGCTTCTTTTATTGCTTCTAATAAAGCCATGTACTCTGCTTCTGTGGTTGACAATGCTGTGATTGACTGTAAATTTGCTTTCCAACATAACAAATTAGGACCAAATAAGAATAGATAACCTGTTAATGATCTTCTTTTGTCTTGGTCACTTGCAAAATCTGAATCAACATATCCATATAACTCTAAATTTGATTCATTAGTACTTTGGTATGTTAATTTTGACTGTTTAGACCAAATTAGATATCTTAAAATCCATTTTGTTGCTTCCCAATGTCTTTTTTCCAGGGTTAGACATGTATCTATTGACTAGACTAGTGTTGTATGATAGGTCTGGTCTAGTAGATATCATTAAGTACATTAGACTCCCTACTGCTTGATTGTATGGAATTGATTGCATTTGAGTCAAATGTTCTATGTTTGTTTCTTTTGGTGAGTTTTCTGAGGAAAGTTTAAAATGAGTAGCAATTGGTATAATAACTAGTTTTGCATTAGTCATATTAAATCTGTTAATTATTTTTTCACAATAGCTTAATTGGCTAATGGTTAGAGTTGAGGAAGTTCTGTCCCTTTGAATTTCAATCCCAAGGATCTTTCTAGACTTACCCAAGTCCTTCATGTCAAATTCTCTCTTTAAGAGATTTTTGACATGAGTTAAATCCTACTTAGATTTCCATGCTAATAGCATATCATCAACATAGAGTAATAGATAGACTTTGTCCTTATAGGCAGAAGAGTTAATATAAGAACAAATATCATAGGAACTTCTTTGAAATCCAATACTCTCTATGTAATTATTAAACCTTCTATACCAGCATCTAGGGGATTGTTTTAGACCATATAAAGACTTATTTAAGAGATAGTATAAGTCTTCCTTTTCTCTTTCTTCAATCCCTCTAGGTTGAACCATATAGATAACCTCATATAAGTTTCCATGTAGGAAAGCAGTTTTAACATCTAGTTGATCTAGTTCAAGGTTGTACTGAGCAACTAGAGATAAAAGTAGTCTAATAGAGGTTTGTTTTACTACAGGTGAAAAAATTTCAATATAGTCTATTTCTTCACATATAGCTTGAATCCAAGACCTAGCATTAGGGCAGTTTACTGGCTCTTCAAAAGTGGCTGGTTCTTGGTCATTAGGAGTTATTATGGCATTTAGAACTAGGTTCATATAGTTAGTTTTAGTATACCTAGCTGGAGGAACTATCACCCTTCTTTGTCTATCTCTAGCCAAGGAATACTGACTTAAATTTGGTACAACTTTAGTATTCCATGTACTCTCATTTGAGACATCCTCTTCTTCTTCTTCTGATTCAGTAGGAGGGTTTTGGTTAGTGGAAGAACCTTTAGGTGTCTCCACCCTAATCCTAGCAGTATTAGGGCTATTAGGAACTTCATAAGTTGACTTTTCTTTTTGCATAAACATCTCTTTCTCTATAAAAGTGACATCTCTGCTTATAACAAACCTTTTCTCAATAGAATTCCACATCTTAAATCCTTTTACTTCTTCAGAAAACCCTACAAACATATACTTTACTACCCTAGATTTTAATTTCCCCTGATTTTGATGAATATAACCAACACATCCAAATACCCTTAGGTTTTCTAGGTTAGGTGGATGTGTGGTCCATTTTTCTTCAGGAGTCAAAAATTTAGGAAGGAATGTGGACACCTATTTAAGATGTACACTGTGTAGCTTACAGCCTCAGCCCAATATTTTTCACTCAGAATTGCATCTGATAGGAGACATCTAACCCTCTCCATGACTGTTCTATTTAGTCTTTCAGCTACTCTATTTTTTTTAGGAGTGAATCTAACAGTCCTATGCCTAGTTATTTCTGTTTCTTTACAGAATTTGTTAAACTCTTCACTACAAAATTTCAGTCCATTGTCCGTTCTTAGGTATTTAATTTCTTTAGAAGTTTGCTTCTCTATCATGAGTTTCCATTCCTTAAACCTATCAAACACTTGGTCTTTAGTTTTAAGGAAGTAAACCCAACTTTTCGAGAAGTCATCAGTAAAAGAAAGTAAATACTTTGAGCCACTTAAGCTAGGTGTAGGAGCTGGACCCCATAGGTCAGAGTGTATATAGTCTAGGATAACTTTTGTGGTATGTTGTGCTTTAATGAATCTTTGCCTTGTGGCTTTCCCTAAAACATAGTGTTCACAAAAGGTTAGATTTTCTGAGAGACCTTTAGGAAGAATCCCTTATTTAGATAGGACTTCTAGGCCTTTAGCACTAATGTGAGATAATCTTTTATGCCATACATCAGCCTCTATGACCTTATTTTTTGTGGCAACATATGCCCTTGTCATCATTTCTACTCCTTTGACCACAAATAAGTCATTTATCTTTTTCCCAACAATATTACTTTAGAATCCTTTAGCACCTCAAGAGTTCCTCCTTTATCTCTATACTCACACCCAATAGCATCTAGTATACCTAAGGAGATTATATTTCTTTTTAGTAATGGAACATATCTCACATTCCTAAGAAGTTTAATAGTTTCATCCAAGTTTCATGGAAACAGAGCCAATGCCTTCTATTTTACAGCCTTGGTTGTTTCCCATATACACCATTTCTCTTTCTATTTCGTTAAAGGTATTAAACCAAGGTCTCATTATGGTCATGTGATAGGTACATCCAGAATCTAAAACCCAATCATGTTTTGATTTGTTATCTTCTGAGTTCCTTACAGTACTTGCATTTTATTTTCTGTTTTGATTTGTTATCTTCTGAGTTGTGAGGTTTTCTGTCTTTTGAATAATTTTGTTTGAAGTTTCCTTTTACAAATAGACCTTCACCACTAGGATGATCCTTTATATCAATATTTAACTCTAGCTCTCTAGTTCTTAGGGCCGAGATTATAATGTATGTGCTTATACTATCCTTTCCATACTTTAGAGCATTTTTTATTTCTTTATAGGGTTCAGGCAAGGAGTTTAGAAGCACATAGGCCTCATTTTCATCACCAAGTTTTTCTCCTAAAGTTTTAAATCCAACAACAATTTTCTTGAACTTGTTTAAGTTATCAGTTAAGTTTTAGATGAATCCATTTTAAATGTGAAGAATTTCTCCCTAAGATACATTTCGCTAGGAAGATCTTTAGTAGCATATAACTCTTCTAACTTAGTCCATATCCTATATGCAGTTTCTTGATCTAAAACTTGTTTAAGAACACTATCACTAAGATTTAGAACCAACGTACCATAGGCTGCCAGCTCCCAGTCTTTTTTTCTTGAGCCGTCACAGTGGCAGGGAGTGTTGATGGGTCGAGGAGGACTCTTGAACTTTCTGCTGGCCGAGAATCGCCTTGATCTTGGTCTTCCACAGTCTGAAGTCTCCTTTGCCATCGAATTTCTCCACTTCAAACCTTGCTACTGACATTTTGGATGAAAAACTTGAGTCTTGATTCTTCAAGAATTGTTTCTTCAAGAATTGTAATCTTGTAAGTCTTTTGTTCTGATACCACTTTGTTGGGCTTGCTTCTTTATGTTTGTTGAATTAAGCCCAGATGATGAATAATTTTTTGACTTTCTTTGCTGATCCAAATCGTGAGCCCAATTCTTTTGCCCCAAATTAATTCAGTTTGGTAACAAAACTTGGCTATCAATTGCCCACGATCTACCAGCTGATGCTCTCCACGTGGTTTGATCCACTACTCTTTGTCTGATGGAAGTGAAAGAAAAATAGTTTTTCTGATGGGTGTTTAATCAGAATTAATTTTCTTTCTCTCTCTTTCGGCTTATTGTTGCCTACATCCACGAGAAGGAGGGAGATTTTTATTAAGAGCTAAGTCACAGATTCTTTCTTTTACAGATTTCAAGTTCTTCTTGAAGCTTTTTGTATTGTACGTTACAAAATTTACAAATGATGAGTATTTAAACTAATTTTCTGATACAAGTAGTTACAATAATAGACTGTAAAAGTTAAAGAAATGTGAAATAGTTCTTGAATGTTGAATGTTTGAGCTTATATTCTTCACTAAAGGGGGGAAACACACTCTAATTAAATTTACTCTCAGTGCCCTTTCCGCATACTTATTATCAACTTTCAAAGCTTCCATCTCTGTTTGTAAAGGTATTCAAAAATCTTGAAGGAATTATCTCTAGAAGGATGACTGAAACAAAAATTCATCGCATCTTGTCCGATGGTCTATTGTCAATGCCCCAAAAGCGAAAGGTGGTTTTGGTATACACACATGGACAACATGAAAAATGCCCCAATCACATCTTGTCCGATGGCCTCTCTGGAAGTATATTATTTTGGCAAAATACAAGCGAACCTTCATGGGTGATATTCCTATTGATGGTAAATATAGTAGCATGAAAGCACCTTGGTGTTCCATCGTTAATGGTCTAAACTGGTTTAAGCAGAATATGCAGTAGATGAAGGAACTCGTACAAGGAGAACCTTGAGCAGAAGCGGATCGACCAAATTCTATTAATTATTGAATACAAAGTTTACAGTAAACAGACAATATGCATTTGAAGTCTAAATTAGAGCATGCTTTACAAGAAAAGATTTCAAGAAATATCACCTTTGTAGAATCCAAGAGTGATGGACTCTGACTATTTTGGTTAAGAGAAAAAGGTTAATGTGGAGGAAGAAGAAGATTGAGAACTTTCACAAGAACACTCAAAGATACAGAACACATCTGTCTTTTCTCAATCGTTCAACTTACTTACAAAAATCGTAGAGGAAGAAAAAAAACCATTTTTCTTTTATTCCTCTTGCCATAAAAGATAACCACCATCCACTAATGTGGGTGGAGAGAAAAGTTGGAGAAGGGAGTTATTACTCCCTTCCTTATTATCAAAATAATAATAATATAATATAAATATAAATATGATAACTAAGTTATTATATTACATATATATATTAAATTATATATTATTTAAAATATAACATATAACCTATAGTTTTAATATTGTACCACATACAATATAAACTATAGTTTCTTTTCTCTATTTTATGACATTATAAATCAAATTTATATTAAATTTAACAACTATGAATCTCATTCATAGAAAATATGTTTGAATCTCATTCAGATATTTATTTCCTCTCATTAAGTTATAATGTATCAAATACCTTATGACAATTATATCATATATAATTAAATCCCTCTATTAATTTGAACAACTCAAATTAATTTAAAATCTGATTCTCAACTAAATCAAGGGGACATCATGGACCTATAGCTTGAAGTTCTAACGGTAGATGAATGATTAATTAAACACTTTAATCACATTATTCACCATTCGTTAATTGTCGGACACTCCATTAAAGACCGACAATTGCACTCTTCGCACTACAAATATATTTGTGTGTCCATTAGATATAACCAATCAATAGCACGATGATCTTTCACAAATTGCTCGTAAGTACAGCTAGGCCAAATTACCATTTTGCCCATGTAGTTACATCTAACTCTTTAAATACCACTGATCCCTATAATGAACAATAGATCTACCCTCTTTCGAGGAAAGAGAGAACTTCATCTTGTGTAGCTATGTTCTCAATTCTCCAATCAGACGAATCCCCAAAATGGTAGGCTTGTTGAATCGGCGATTTGGGCACTCTTACCATATAAATCAAAGGATCGCTCTCATAGGCAGGAGTTCACAACTCACTCAGGATCCAGGTCATGTTACTTATGGTCATCCTGGTGAAAGATAAGTCTCTATTATGAACGGTGTTATATAATGAGACTAAACATTTCGTGGTCTGATCTTACACAAACTCCTTTGTATAGAATATCTCCGCTCGTATGTCTATATATGAATGATCAGAATCAGATCATTTGTAGCACTTTACGATAATTATAGCACCTACAAAGCGGACCATACTTGTAGTGTCACCAAGATAAAGTACCCAGTCTTATCCATCTACTACAGACCATTTAGGTTATCACTTAAACATGATCTACCCATATGTCTCCACTGTTGGGGTTTGTGCCCTAAAGTCTCGTGTTCTATAGTTTGTAAACAACTTTGTACGAACATTTGTGATGTATAATATAAATGATATTTACTTCACTACTTGACTTTGCACATTTAGATATTTTTCATTTTACCACAAATCAATAAACTTAATATCTCTGATTGTCTTTATGTAACTTAGGCATGTATGTAGTGATTTACAAGTTGACATGTCTTAAGTGACAATTAAAATAGTCCGTAGTATATGGATATAGGAGGGAAACCTTATCCTGGTAACACTACGGACGTGGCCTGCTTTGTGGAATTGTTACAATTGTTGTGACTTGTCACAGATGGTCTGATCCTGATCATTCGTGTAGTGGACATGCGAGCGGGGGCATCCTATACAAAGAGTTTGTATAAGACTTGACCTCGAAGTGTTAATGTCTTGTCATATAACATTGTTCATGGCTGAGACTTCACTTCACTAGGATGATTATAGGTAACATGACCTCAATCCTGAGTGAGTTGAGAACTTCTGTCATTGAGGACAGCCCTTCGATTTGCATGGGTGCGAGTGGCCAAAACGCGACTCAAACCTACCATTTTGGGGATTCGTTTGATTTGGGAGCTGGAAACTCAGCTCCACAAGATAGAGTTCACTCCTTCCTCAAAGTAGGGATAAGTAGATAGATTGCTCTCTTAAGGGTTGATCCCGAGGCTTGAACGATGTGGCGCCACGCACCTTCTCATGGCCCGAGAGGTGTTCACACATAGTAGGACTATGTTGTATTGTTCATTAGAGGGATCAGTGGTACTTAAGGATGAAGATGTAATTACAGAGGAAAAACGGTAAATTGGCCTGTTGTAATTACAAGTATCTATGAAGGGTTATCGTACTGATGATTGGTTATATCCAATGGACATAGAAATATATCTTATGCAAGAAGAGTTCAACTGTCGGTCTTTAGTGGAGTGCCTGGCAATTAACAGATGGTGGATATCGTTACTAAAGAGTTTAGTTTGCTATTCACATACGATTGGAGCTTCGAGCCTTAGGTCCATAAGGTCCCCTTGGTAGCTTGGATACAAGTTGAGAGTCAGTTTTTGGGTCAATTTGAAATGTTCAAATTGACAAGAGGGAGTTCGATTATATATGATATGATTGAACGAGTTAATTAAATATGATATAATTAACTTTATATATGAGATCATTAATTCAGAGGAAATTAGATATAAATATGATTTATATCTAGTAAAGGAAAATATTATAATTAATATATGATATTAATTTATATGTTATGAATATGATAAGATCATATTCATTGGACGGTTATAAAGGAAATGGGAAGGCGCCTCTTCTGTTCTAAATAACGAATGAGTACATTATAAATAGCTGACAATGTGTTGATCTCGGGGTGTGCGGACATTGTGAAAAGATAGTGTCATCGTTTAAAATCAGTGCCTATACGATAGTGACTGCATGATTGCTTACATATACGATATTGCTAAGTGATCGCATACCGATTACACCGTCACGCGTTATTATCTAAACGATCGTTTACCTTTTTCCTAAGCGATCGTTTAGCTCCCGGTATTTACTAAATGATCGTATAGATGATCACTTAGTTTTTCTTATGCGATCGTTCAAACGATCGCTCACCCTTTTCCTACATGATCGTATACTTCACCTAAACGATCAAGCATCTTGGTTATCTCTTCTCCCACATGCTTGATCGTTGTGTACGGTCTCTCTTCCTCCTTCCCTCTACCAAATCTGAACAAAGCCCACACTTTGGATTCTCACTCTAAGAATACTGAGGGCTCTGAGTGGTGTTATCTTTTCCCTTTTCTTCTGTCTAAGTGGTGGTTGTTCAAGGTAGACGGTTGGGTTTTAAACTCGCTGTGAAGAAGAAATCTTCATCTGGCTCTTGATCTCTTTAAGCATTATGAATGCATATTAGTATGTTTTGAATATATTTGCGGTAATTCTGTCACAATGAATTGGAAAGATCTGCTTCCGCTCATAGGTACTCTTGAATAAGAGTTCCTTCATCCACATACATGTTTAAGTTATAAAGATAACTTTGGATGTTAATTTATAGGGGTTAATGCAAGTAAAATATTATATATTTTATAGACAATGAATAAAATATCAAATATTTTATAAAATACATAAAGAGTTTGTTCAACAATGTTTACAAACTATAGGACCCTTCGAGATTTAGGACATCAACTCCAACAGTAGACTGTTAACAATGTTGCCAATATATATTTTGGGAAAGGAATTTGGAATTAGAAAAGCCCTCTTGCTAGCAACGTTCCTAGGCTTTATGCATCAACTCAACACACCAACAACACTGTTAAGAATAGCTGGAGTTTTCTCACAAACGACTGGAATCTTCAACCTTGAAAACCTTTCTTTGACAAAGAAATTGTCGAATGGAACAACTTCAAAGTTATATTACCAATTCCAAACATCAACAAATTAAAAGACAAACCAAGATGGTTACTTGAGAAGTCTGGCTCCTATAGTACTTCTCGATTCATATTGGCAATTTTCCAACTACCCATTCATGACAACTCCATACATAGCTCCTCCACCTTTGCAAAAAACTGGAAATCCTATATCCCAAAGAAATGTAAGTTTTTCCTCTGAACTATTCTCCATAAAAGTTTGAACACGGTTGAGGCCCTACAAAAAAGGTTGCCAAATTGCTTTCAACTCAAATTGGTGCATTATGTGTAGGAGGAAAACATGGACCATCTGTTCTTACATTGCAACTTTCCAAAACACCTTTGAAACAAAATCTCTCAATGGATTACTAGAAGAATCGGTAATGTAAATGATTTGTTTTCTCCTACAAGTGTCATCTGCAACACAAATCACAAAACAAAAAAAAAAAAAAGGGATTATCACTTTCAATTCAATGGTGGCCATTTGTTGGACTCTATGGCTTGAGAGAAACAATCGAACTTTCAATGACATATCTAGCAGTACTGAATCTAATATCTGGGAGAATGCCCGCATCCTCATTGGCTTGTGGTGCTCTCGCTCTAGGGTTTTCAAAGATTACTCTCGAACCATCATTTCTTTGAACTTCCATGCTTTTATGTAAAATCTGTATTCTCCCTCTTTTGTAGGGGCTTACCTCTAGCCTCTCTTGTATCTTGTTTTCTCTTGATCAATAAATTGGGATCACCTACTGATTCCAATTCGTATCTTTTATTTTTTTAAAAAAAAAATCCCTCGTGATTATACATTACAATAGATATTAAGTCAAAGTAAAGGACAAAATCCAATGAAGATGTAAACTTTTCATTATTTGAATAAAATGTACCAAACTTCGAACATTTTCAAATTTTGTCCTATTTTCCCGAAAGTTAATGACATGAGAAATTCTTTATTTGATTAAAATCTCTCACTTGTAAGATTCGTGCAATTTTTCTTTTTTTAGTACGATAATCATGCCAGCTATGAAGCACAAATACAGATACGACTACACGATACGATACGATCGAATACGGTGATTCGTCAATTTCTAAAAACTAAGTTACGGATACGTCTAAAGATACGTTACTTTTTTATATATTTTTTTAATATATATATTTCTAAAAAATGAGGATACTGATACATTGAAGATACATTCTTTTTCTTTAAAAAATCTAGGATATAAATAAATTTAGCATACAAGATAATAACAATAGCACAAAATAGAATACAAACACTGAAATACAATACAAAAAAAAAAACAACATCTAAGATGTTGAAGTAAATAGTTAATAAAATAATTGAAAAATGACTCATATTGCAAAAAAGAAGAAGAAAAGATTAGAGAGACAAGTATGAAGATAAACGAAGAATTTATTGTTGAAAACATCCAAATAGTTTATATTTTGGTGGACTTTGTGGGGACTCAAATGTGAAGATGGAGATTAGATGATTCTAATCTATGGTTTGGACTCGAGTAGTGAGTTTTATAAATAGGTTGCCTACTTTTAGATTAGAAAAGATTATATGAGTTACTTTTTTTCCCTAAAAAAAAGTATCTCAGATATGTATCTGCGAAATATACTTCTGATTCCTTGTCTCATATGAAGAATTTGTGCTTCATAGTATACCAGTTATAATAAAATAGATCACTTCTCTTATAAATTTTTGTATTGACATAGCCTCTATAAAAATATATAAATGATATATCACTTTTTGTTTTCTAATTATGCTTGTTTCTAGATGACTCAAATTCCAAATTCCACGTCTTTTCTAAACTTTTTTTTCTCATAGATTACATGTATCAGGTACAAATCAAAGAAATTCTTCATTTTCAAAATACTAAACGATTGTCAAACTGAGCCCAAAATATTTCATAACTACCAAAAAAAATTTGTTCAAATAAGTGAATGGAGTTATCTAGGACCAAGGCCTTGTGTACTATCCCGTTTGGGATTTAGGCTTCAATTGTAACTAGATTGTAAAGTGATCGACATGTAATAATAAAGGATTGTAAAACAATTGACATATAATAGTAAACGGATTGCATGTGGCTGTCTATGAACGTATATAAATAATGAGCTCACAAAAATAAAGTCACTACTTTTGATTGTATTTACCAACCTGTGTAATCCTTAATAAAAAGAATGTAAGCTTAAAAGTAAAGTCATTACTTTTGATTGTATATACCAACCCATGTAATCCATAATTAAGAAAAAATGTATTTTACCATAATATCCTAGAAATGTTAAAAAATATTATGTAAATCCATAATCCGATTTTTTCTCTCTTTCTCTCACTTGCATTCTTTTGGTTTCGACAAGTGACTCCACGTATATATATCTCCCTACTTCGTCCCACATGCACTACAACAATTTTGATATTAGATGACAGTTAAAATTTTATAAACGACAATAGATTAGCTATATGATGTCGGTTTTGAAAAAATGCACCTTATTTTAAAGAAATTTTCGTACTCGTAAGATGATAGATAAGAACCGTCATAAAAAATGGAGATACGGTTGATGACAATTGTAAACTTCCATCTAAATACCATTTTAGGTTAGACAATTCTAAAAGAACCCTTCTAAAGGATATGGAATACCTTTTTTTGCTATCATATAACCCAAAACCATCCTATGAAATAATCCCAAAATCCCATCTACGAATATGGAATACCTTTTTTTGCTATCATATAACTTGGCGAATATATTTTTTTTAGTAACATGTAAGGTGGTGAGATTCCGAACTTTACTTCCTAGTCAAGAACATATATGATATAATGAAAATATGTTACGTTGCGGTCAACATAAAACTTCACAATTTTAAATGATAATAAAGTAATGTTTTAAATTTACAACCATGAACAAGTAACAATAAAATGGACCTATCATCAAAAAATTTGTCTAGAACATGCAAATTTTGATATAATATGGCATTCTAGGCAAATTTCTAATTTTTTTTTTTTTTCCAAAAAAAGAAAAACATGCACAAAATTATAATTTCAATATAAAAGGAGGCAATTTATAAAGAAACTGAAGGTCTAAATAAATATTGCAACATATTTAAAGATATTAAATCTAAATGAGATTTTATATTTACATAAAATTTAAGTTTTAATTTAAGAATCTACAAAGCATAAAAAAAATCTCAATAGCAATAATATTATCCTTTGATTTTTTTTAAAAAAGAAAATGGAAAAGAAAATCTAAAAAAAAGGTGCCCGTATTGGTATTCCCTTCCTGCTTCTTTTTCTGAAAGACTTCTTCTCCCCTAACCTTTCTTCCACTTGAATTTCCATTGCCTCCTTTTCACTCTTATTCTGCTCCAAAAATTTATTATACTTATTAATTCATTAAAATTTCAAAAACAATTTTTAAATTTAAAAAAAAAAAAAAAGAAGCTTACTTTGCAATGGTGTGAACGAAGAGAGGCTTCAAGATCAAAAGACGATCCACATTTTTCACATCGGTAATTCACAATTAAATGCCCTACGTATACTTCTTCACTTGTTTTTTCCTTAATACAATCATAATAAAAACTATAAAAATTAATTTTTTATTTTGAAAACAATAAATATTTAAAGGAATAGAAAAAGAAAAAGGAACAAAAAAAAAAACCTGAAAATCTTTGTCTTGCTTATGAGTTTTGGAATGTTCAGTAGGAGAAGAAGCTTTGTGATCTTTCCGAAGCCGAAGATTATAAGGAAGCGATTTGTCATCCATTGTTGAAGCTTCTTCAAATAATCTAACACAGACCAAAAAAACCAAAAAAAAAAAAAACAAAAAACAAAAAAAGGGTTATTTTTTTAATAAATAATCATTTAATTAAGATTCAGATTATAAAGGCTCAACAGAATACTTGAGAATAGGAGGGCCAATTCCATCGCCTGATTAACCGGATTCTAAATTTCATTATTATTATTATTATTTATTTTAAGCTTTATCTGTGAATGATTTCAAATTTTCTTTGTTTGTTTCATATCAATTTTTAAAATTTGAAATTTCTTATGGTTTATCTTTATGTAATTCTGATTAAGTTTGCGATATATCTATTTTTCTTTTTTAGTTTTAATCGTTAATTGTTTATGGCTCTTAATGTTTTTTTTTTTAACATTTTTATCTTTCAGCATTTATCAATCATTTTGCAAACCGATAAAAAATATTAGTATTTTTTTTTATAAAAAGAAATAAAATATCTAAATGGGAGAATTTTTACACACATTTTGTCCTCACTTTTTTTAATATTTCATCATTTGTTACCACCCTTCGAGTTGGAGTGTTAAATCCCTTTCCAGGTTACAACTATTGAACTATTTGGATTGGAGTAGTGTTTTTTTATGAGTTGTGAGGGCTGCCTTGTAACGTAATTCTCATCGAGGTAGAATCCTTTGCAGACGACTTAAATACGCGATTGTTGCCACGATCCATTGAGATTTAGTTCTTTGATGCTCTAATTCGTCCTTTCCCATACACACCCATTTATTTCTTTTAAGTTCGGTAGTGATCTCCTAGACCACAGACTTGAAATACTTGCAACTTCAAACAATACAGCTAGAAAAAAAAAATCTACGTGGTAAAATAATTGTTATGGCCTTTTTTATATTTTCAAAATTTTGGATAGCCAGTTTGAGTTCACATGATGAAAAGATAATAATCTACATACAAATTGATAAAGAAAAAAATAAAACAATTATTAAAATTCTACTCAATTGAAAAGTATAGAGAAAAAAGTTAGACCAAAATCTTATCTAAACCAAGGCCTCTTAAAATCTTAACCCCTTTTGAAATTTAAGTTGTAATGTTGTGTAATATATAAATAACGCCATTGATTTAATTTAACTGTATGGAAATTTAGATTCTGCAGCCAAATTAAGAACACAACTCTCAACGGAAGTTTTCCACTTTGTTCTCCTCGTTTTATAATGGCTGTGAGAGCCATAGATCTAAATAATAACCCTTTTGGTATTCGAGTTTGTTAAGGAAGGCCATTAATTTGGCCCTTTTTACGTTTATTGGCCTAATATTAATAAATTTTATATTCTTTATTTCTTTATTTTCCGTATACGAGGAACTATGAAGCACAGACACAGATACGGCTACACGATACTGATACAATTGGATACGGCGATTCGTCAATTTCTAAAAAACTAAGATACGGATATGTCTAAGGATACGTCATTTTTTATATATTTTTTTAATATATATATTTCTAAAAAACGAGGAGACTGATACGTTGAAGGTACATTTTTTTTCTTTAAAAAAATCTAGGATATAGATAAATTTAGCATACAAGTTAATAACAATAGCACAAAATAGAATACAAACACTGAAATACAATACAAAAAAAGTAACATCTAAGATGTTGAAGTACAATAATTAATAAAATGCAATAGAAAAGTGACTCATATTGCAAAGAAGAAGAATAAGAAGAAGATTAGAGAGAGAAGTATGAAGATAAACGAAGAACTTATGGTTGAAGATATCCAAATGGTTTATATTTTGGTGGACTTTGTGGGGACTCAAATGTGAAGATGGAGATTAGATAATTCTAGTTTAGGGTTTGGTCCGTTATTTATTTATTTTTTCTTTTAGTTTTAGACTCGAGTAGTGAACTTTTTTAAATAGGTTTCCTAATTTTAGATTGGGAAAGATTAGATGAGTTACTTGTCTTTTTTCTTAAAAAA